>NC_056743.1:309098307-309241240 GCF_019279795.1 Protopterus annectens | reverse complement strand
AAGACAATGGCTTGCCTGAACTCTCATCTTGTTTATGAGAAAGGAAACTTGTTGACACCCTGTCTAGAGGCAGTTTTGCTATCATGCATCCTGTAGCTAAGTCTGCCCCTATAAAGGTAATAGACTGACTAGGCAGACTTTATGTAGTTTATTGTGATGCCTAACTGGGAACAAGTTTAGATTGTGTAGTCCCGTGCCTTGATTAGTTGATGTTCGGTGGTAGCAGTGAGGAGCCAGTCGTCTAGATATGGAAACACCTGGAATCGTAGACGCCTCAGGTGAGCCATGACCACTACCATATACTTGGTGAACACCCTGGGGGCTGTGATGAGACCAAAGGCAGGGCCCTGAACTGATAATGACTAGCTCCCAGCCAGAAGCGTAGGAAATTCCTGGATTGCCTGTCCATTTTATATGGTAGCACACATCTTAGAAATCTATGGAGCACATCCATTTGTCCTGACACAAGAAGGGAAGAATGGACTGCAGTGTCACCATCCGGAACTTTGTCTTTTTTATTGATTGGTCTCCAGTCCCCTGTCTTCTTTGGGACTGGAAAGAACCTTGAGTGAGTTCCAGATCCAATTTGGTCTGCGGAGACTTCCTGGATGGCTCTTTTTTCTAGTAATCTTTGAACCTCTAGGATTGCATGATCCCAAAGACTGGTTGGAACATCTGGGACAGAAGGTTTGTCTTGAGGGAGACTGAGAAAAGGGAATTTTGTAGCCCCTGGATATTAGACATTACCTATGTTTCTCTCGTGATAGATTGGCAGGCTGCTGGATACAGTGATAGTCTGCCCCCAACTGTCTCCAGAGTTGGACAGCCAGGCCTCCCTTCAGGAGTGCTGGAAGGGCCTAGCAGAGAAAGTCTGTCGCTCTGCTGTTGTGAACCTCCTCTGCCGCGAGGACATCATCTTCCATTGTTTCCCCCCACTGACCCTGGGGGAAAAAATCAGTGTGTCAGACGAAGATCCCTGGGATTTCTAGAACCAAATTTTCCCACTCTTCTGCCGCTTAGGATAGGGCCTAGATGGAGCAGAAAAACAGACCCCTATGGCAGAGATAGTCTTGCCATCCCATCCTGTTCACACCTGGTGTGTGTGTCTTTTACCCAAGACCCAAACAAGGACACACCATCAAAGGGGGTGTTTGTAAATGAAGACTTAAAGGGTTCCACAAATTGACAAAGGCGCATCCACGAGTGTCTGCATAAAGCTACTCCAGTACCTGCTGCCCTACTCCTTCCATCTGCCGCATAAGAGATAAGCCTCATGGAGGAGTTTACGACGGAGGTCAAGGTCGCAAGCTTCCCTGTTCACTCAGATGTAGGATCTTGCAGGGTATCTCCTAGCTCCTTCAGATCATCCCACTGAAGTCTGGTGAAATGTGACAAGTAATTCAGTGATCTGAGAGTAAAAGTCACTGAAGAAAACACAGGCTTCCCATACCTGTCCATCGTACAAGACTCTTTGTTCGGCGGACGGACAGATGAAGTTTCCACAAGTTCCTTCTTTGTGGCTGCTGCCACCACCATGGCATCAAAAGGGACTTCCTTTGAGAGGAAAGACATCTGGGCTATAATAAATTTGTTAGGTCTCCTCAGAACAGGTTCCATGGTCTCTGGAGCGTTCCACACTACAGACAAAAGTGGGTCAAAAGGCGGAGACACCCAAGAGGTGGAGGGTCGAGAACCAAATGCATCCAGGTACAAGTGGCAAGGGACTTCTAGCCATCCCTCTTGTCTGAGGATTTCCAAGATGTCTGAAAAGGAGACATCCTCAGAGGGGGGACCTTTCCGAATCATCCAAGTCCGTATCCGAAGTGATAGACTCAGGGGAGTCTAGATGCTTCCTCTTACATTTCTACTTCCGAAGGGACCTCCTCCAAATGTTCGGGGAAGTTTTGGAAGAAGTGGGGTGTCCTGATGCCCAGGTTCCCTACGCTTGGCAGGATGAGGGACAAAGGCCAGCACAAGCATGGAGGGAGAAGGAGCCAATGGAGCAGTCTCAGGAGACAGCACCCATCACCTTGAAGGCACCATGGTCCCGAGCCAAAGGAGCCTCTGGCTCTGAAGAGCCCAGAGATCTTCAAACCGGGAACGAAGGCTCCAAGGCCAATGTACGAGCTGAGCTCGCCTGCGTTAAAGCTCCAAGAAGGAGAGCGGGGTCGGACACAGGTCCAATGCCACTCCCCCCCTCAGAGCTGACGAGAGCTTTAGCACCCAGAACCCTCGACAGACTGAGACATCAAGGAGATTGGAGTGGTAGTCGGAACCGATAAGGGAGAGGAAATAGGAGCCAACAGTTCCACCAGCACGAACTCCATGCACTCCAGCTCCGAGCCCAAGAAAGTCGGAGGAGGAATCTGTGAAGCTGGGAGGGCTGAAGGAGCCAAAACCTTATGGGCTAATTTAGCAAATGCCTGTGACTTGAGTAGCCTATTGACCACTCTCTCCATGTCATGATCTACAAGTGAGGAGGACCAGTGACTGCGCACTCCAGGTTGCAGCAGAGGAGATTGTGGAGCAGAACGTACCAGTTCCAAAGAGGGAAACCTTGATCTCTTATGGATCCGGAACAGCTCCAAGGGCACAGATGGAGCCGCCGGAGACTTAGCTTTGTCAGAGCCAATGCTGGGGGCCGACAGAACCGAAGGGTTACCAGTAATTTTTGTCTGGTCCAAGCTCGGACCAAAGGGCTTGGAGTGTTTCTTGGACACTTTGGCTGGCCACGGACCCTGCAACAAGGCATCTTGAGGGTTCTTCAGGAGGCCACATAAAATGAGCTTATTTTTTCTTTCCTGCAGGACTCTGAACTGAAAGCATGACAGATTGAGCAAGAGCCGTGCAGGTGAACAGCCCCTAAACAATAAACACAACTCATGTGCTTTGCCATAAGGGACATTTTCTGAGAACACAAGTCGCATTTTTTAAACCCAGTTTAGACATAACTAGCACTAGTCAGGGAAAAAGTTTGAGATAGAAAACAGAAAAGCTATCGCTTACAGCCTACAACAAGCAGAAGTAAACAGGCTGATACCACAAAAGGAAACCTTAAAATTATCTTTAAAAAAGGAAGGAAGGGGGGAGAGCCTCTAACTTAAATGGCAACTCCCGCAATGGGAGAGCCTCTAACTTAAACAGCGATCCCAGTGAAGAAAAGGAAGAACCATCTAACTTAAATGGGCTCTAAGGGCAAAGCAGGCCTGGAAGAAAGAACAACAGCCAAAAAACAGCACAAAGAGTAGAGAAAGGGGTTGTTTAACTAAGAAAAATACACACTCTAATGAGTAAATATAACCAGTAAGAATACCAAAAAATTAGCAAGTAACTAGAAAAACAAAGTATTGAGCCTGAGCCAGTATGGAGCAATCTCGACACTGCAAGCAGCAAACGAGATCTGGGTAGCTGCCACTAGGCATGTTGGGATAAGGGGTAGCCTCGAGCCAGTAAAAGCTCTCGAGTTATTGTATATCGGCAGTGTTGGAGCAGAGGATCAGCTCCGAACCCAGCCAGCAAGAACAAAGACAAGATGGGACAACATAACATCTGTTGTTTACATGGTAACCATACATGTTCATAGCTCTATCTCAGCCATCTGAATTTCATGAATTCCATCTATATCTCTCCTGCCTGGATATTTTTGTTACGTTGTGGATGTAAAATGCTTCCTCCAACACCATTAACATATAAAGCACCAAACAGTAGCCGTACTTAACGTGAAAATATAAAAATAAAAAGGCGGCAAGGATCACCCAAAGATGACAAAAGAACTTTAATGACAAAGCATTAAACAGGAAGCACTTTCATCACATATAGTGACTTCTTCAGAGTCTGAAGAAGTCACTATATGTGATGAAAGCGCTTCCTGTTTAATGCTTTGTCATTAAAGTTCTTTTTTGTCATCTTTGGGTGATCCTTGCAGTCTTTTTACCATTAACATATACTACAACTAGTTTTAGTTTTTATTTCCTTATTTTTTTAATGTAAATTGTTAGCCATTGTTTTAAAAATAAATATAACCAAGAATAAAAGTAGTAGTAGTTAATATTAGTTACTCCTATTTTACTTTTCAGCATGGCTTCTGCATCATGCCAAAATAAAACTGGTACAAAGAAAAGAAAAATAGCGAATGACTGGAGTGTGTTTCAGGAGAAATGGACTTATGACTATTTCTTTGTTCAATCTAATAATAAAGTGTATTGCTTGCTATGCAGAAATGTGGTATTCATTTTCAAGGACTAGAATTTGAAACGGCATTACATTCAACTGCTCCCAAAAGTAAGTGAACTGCAAGGAGTGTGCCATAGACAAAAAAAATATATATATTACATTCCAACAACAGCTGATTCGAAAATCAGCTACTCAACCAGATTCCTTAGTTGAGGCAATTTATTTTGTAGCAAATTTAATTGCTAAAAAAATCCAAGCCATTTGGTGACGGTGAATTTATTAAATAATGCCTTGAAAGTCTAGCAGACATAATTTGTCCTGAAAAAAAAAAAAGCTTTTTTCTAAAATAAGTTTATCACACCAGACAATTGCTAGGCGTGTGGAAGATATAGCCAAATATATTGAAAATACTTTGAAATCTCAGTGTGCAACTTTCAAGTTTTACTCCATAACTTTGGATGACAGCACTGCTGTTGCACATACAGCACAACTTGCCATACTTCTTCGAGGTGTTGACAATGATTTCAGTATTACTGAAGAACTGGCCTCTCTGGTTCCACCGAAAGATACCATGAAGTCTGTTGGTCTGTATAAAGCACTAACAACACTGGCATGATTTTTCTCTGACCTTCAAAAACATGTCTGGCATAGTAACTGACAGTGTTCCAGCTATGGCTGGAAATAAGGAAGGACTAACACTGATGGAAGAAGATGCAAAACAGATCAGTTATGTGAGTTTCATGAAGTACCACTGGATTATACAGCAAGAACATTTGTGTGCACTGACTTTAAAAATGGAAAATATTATGAATGTTAAAACAAATTTTATAAGATCCAGAGGCTTAAATCACTGTTAATTTCATGAGTTTCTGAATACCTTGGAAACTAGCTATGTAGACATTGTGCACTTTACTGCAGTAAGGTGGTTAAGTCATGATAAAATGCTGAAATGTTTCTATGATTTGAGAAATGAAATAAAGTGCTTTACAGAGTCAAAAAGAAAGTCTGTACCTGAATTTGAAAATGCAAAACTGGATGGCAGACATCACTGCTCATTTAAACAACCTGAACCTGCACCTCCAAGGTGAACATCTACTAATAAATGGCATGTTTCAAACAGTGACAGCATTTGAAGTGATCAGATTAATAACTTAATTCACTTTGAAACAGTCTAAACAAAGCTATGTAAATAGTGAAAAATATGCTGCATTAATAGTTTATCACAGGACGATAGGAGTAGATTTAAAAAACCACAAAAGTACAGTTTTGTACCTACCATAAATGTAGATGTTCGAGGATCCACATTGCTGCAGTCCTAACTATTGGGTAGTCCGCTGTCAGGTCGGGTCAACAAAAAGAATATATTGATCGTCGGGCGCATTATTAGACCGACGACGCCAGTCCAGGGAATGGCCACGCGCAGGACGCCATATCCTCTCAGTCTTTTCTTGCCCCAGATGTCAGAAAGACCCTGAAAAGATAAGGCCAAAAAAAAACCAAAAAATACCTGCACCCAAAAATATGTACAATAGACAAACCTTTGTCCAATAACTCAGTAAGATATTGAAGAGCCACACTCAAATTAGGCTCAGAAATCTCCAAATAAACAAGGTAACAAAGTATGGTGGTCCCTATGAGTAGGTATCTCCTATTTCAAAAAATACAGTTATTCACTTTTTATTCACTCCGAAAAATACGGGCAATAAAAAAAAAAAAATTGCCCAAACGGTTACTTTACTTAACTTGATCTTGAAACTCTGACTTCACTTCAGAAACTTTCAGAACGCCAAACGCGCTCGCGAAATTTTGTTCTGCACCATGCGGCAAAAAAGACTGAGGATAATGACGGTCATGCGCATGCGCATTAGGACCCTGACGCTGATCGTCTAACCGCCGCGCCCGCCGACGAGTCGCATATACTACTTATCGGGGGCGACTGACACAGCGGATACCCCAATAGTTAGGACTGCAGCAATGTGGAATGAAGAACATCAGCATTTCAGTAGATTTGCTACTCTATTCTCAGTTGACATCAGCAAGTTGCCTGCAACTGGAATGCATAGAATTGCAGTCCGATATACAACTTAAAGCAAAAGTGTCTTTATTGGACTTTTATAAGCTGTACCTGCCTAAAGAAAAATATCTGTCACTTCACGAACATGCCCTGTACATGACATCTCTGTTAGGGAGTACATACATTTGCAAGTAATTTTTTACTCATATGAAGTATATAAAAAGTAAAATCAGAACTAAAATTTCTGGATGAACATCTTGAAAATACTCTTTGCATCACCACTACCTCTATCAAAACAGATACAGATGCACTGGTAACAAAAAGACAGGCTCAGTATTCACATTAAAAAGGTTATGCTCATAATGTTTGTTTATTACACAAAAGAATCTTGATTTGACAACCTGAACCTCCGGATATGGACACTTAAACAAGAACTAGGACTAGGACCAATATGTTTGAATTCTGCAGTCTGTGCCTGGCTACACCCTTGTGAACAGGTTTTATGAATAAACATTGCCACTATTAATAAACTCAGTTATTTGTTGAAATGTGTGAAAAGTAAACACTAAAGACCCCTTTGAAATTTTCTGCAAACATTGGGAAACAACTCAAGTTGGAGACGTATAGTGAGCTAAGGAAGAAGTACAAAAAGGTGTTATCTGATGATGCTATGCCTCATTGGGTGGATCTGTCCAAGTCGTCATCTGAAACGTGCACTCATGCATATTGGAGAGCCAACTGCAAAAAAGCAGGTGTGAGATTACCTTGTGAAATTGGAGTGTGCTGTCGCATATCATCATGTTCTTTGTGGCTACGTACTAACTGTGTGAACCAAAGTTGAACATGTTCTACCATCTGTTAGTCAGTGGAACAAATGTAAAAATACAAACTGTTCATTTTTTAAGAAGTAAAGATGGACAAAAAATTCCTGCAAGATGTGCATCACCACTGCTAAACCTTCTTTCATCTTTAGACCAGCTTCACCAAATGGCAGTGCAACAGCTTCATCCACAGAGTATTTGGCACTTTATCGATGCTACAGAGTGATGAAAAGCAGAGACTTTTGCTGTGGATTACTTGACGGTGCCAAATGTACTCATGTCTTGCATAGTTTCAGGGACAGATTCCAAAGATATTATGTAATGTGCATTTGAAAAGGAGTGCTCAGTTTGATAATACTATTTAAGATGGCAAACAGAAAACTGTGGGAACCATCCATAAAGTGAAATGTTTGTTTTGAGTAGTGAAGGACAAAGAATTGGAGGTCTCATCATTACTTGAAAGCTGTGCATCACCACTGATAAACCTTCTTTCATCTTCAGACCAGCCTCATCAAATAGCAGTGCAACAGCAACAAATGTGGCAACAGCTTAATCCGAAGAGCATTGTCTTTGATACAGCATGATGAAAAGCAAAGGTCCAGTATCCCAATAGTGACGATATACCTACTGCAATGGAACTGGAAACAGAAGAATACATCAGCAGCTTGGACGACATATGGACACATCTTTACGAAACCAGCAAAATCAAGAGGTATGATCTCATAGAAAAGGAAGGGTTCCGTACCAGTTTTTTTTTTTTTTTTTTTAACTGCAGCTTCCGACTGAGACTCAACTAAAAACTTTACTAGAGCTTGTATTTCACTTTGCATTCTCATATTTCTTTCCTTGTGCCTATACATTGATATTAATCATTGGTAGGAAAGACGGTCTCCACACTTCTTCTTGGCCTCATTCCACTCTATTATTTTTCTCTTTAGGTCTTTGTTCTGAATACCTTGGTTCCTTTGCTAATTTTCTCAAGTAAATTCCAATCCCCTGGTGCCTCTTCTATACCCCTGCTTGCAGTCATCCCTATTGGCAAAAATCTCCTTTTTCCATTCCCCTGTTGGCTTAGTTCTTGAATACTCTCTGCAGCTTTATGGATATTATATTTTATATGGCTGTTATTCTTCTTAAGAATCTACATACAAAATCCCACTCTTCCCTTATTTTAACCCCCTGGCTTCATCATTATCCCTTTCCACTTTGAATTAAGACCTTCTGTTTGCGTTATGTATTGTTGATAAAATTATGCCTGACCAATATGTAAAACTAATGGGACTAAAACTTTCACTGCTTGTATCTTATGCATATCCAAAAACAAGATATTCAATTTTCTCAGTTTTATATTATATTTTATTTAGCCTCTTCCAAAATATCATTAGCTGCCATAATAGAAGTCTTTTTAACCATGCTCCTAAATACTTCATCTTATCCCTGTAAAATGGTTTTTGCTGAACCAATTCATGAAGGAGTACATAATTTACAGTTATAGCCTTTTTAGCTTCATTAATTTTTACATCCCAGAAAGACTTAATCTCAAAATATGCCACAATACCAAAATGTAATTTTATGCATTTATCAAGTAGAAAATAATGTAATCTGAAAATAAAGCCAATTTTTCTGGACTTTCATACCAATTATATCCTTAATTTTCTGAGTCTATTATTTCTTTATCTAAATGGCACTAAATATAAAGTAAATGGGAAAGAAGACATCCCTACCAGATTCCTCTATTCAAACACAATATATCAGAGAGATACCCACCCATTTTAATTCTGGTCACCAGTCCTTCATATATTCTCCCAATGAACCTTTTTTATTGTATTGGGGAATGCAAATGCTTCCATAGCTCTACTCAAAATCCCAGCTTACTCTGTTGAATGCTTTCTCTTAAATCAAGGCCCACCAATAACAGCAGTATTTTGTTACATTCTACTTTATTCAGGATTATCAATATCAGCAAATGTTTGCTTGTCCTCCACAAAACCACACTGATCCATATCTATCAATTTTTGCAATGCCTTTGGTATTCTTATAGCAAGTAGACATTTTATAAGCAAGGTTTAAAATCGAAATGGGTCTATATGAAGACAGGTCTGACTGGTCTTTATCCTCGTAATATAGCCACCACAGCTGGTGGCTAAAATACTTGTTTCCCCTCATTTTAAAATACTACTGAACAAAATCATCCACATTTTATCACTTTCTTCCCTCCTAACTTTCACAGGAATACCATCAGTTTGTGGAGACTTCCTTGTAGATCAATTATACATCACTGTTTTATCTCATCTCCTCCTATCTTAACTATTAGTTGTTGAGCCTTATCTTCCTCTAATATCGGCATAGTTAAGTCTTCCGTAAACATTTCCATTTTGCTCTTTCTTGGTTTCCATAATCCTCGGTTTTATACAAATTTTCAAAAATCTGAAATCTCTATAGGATCTCTGCTTATTTTTCTTGTCATCCCTAGCTTTGATGACAACCCCTTCTACTTGCTGTTGCCCAAGTCATGTTGCTAAAAGTTTTTGTGGTAAGGAGTTATCAAAAATAGCAGCTTAATTTTTCTAAACTTGTCTGTACATTATCCAAATACTCCTTTTTCTCTCTAGCAGTCTGCAGTTACTCTAATTTTTTTTTTGCAAGATTCCCCTTATTCTATAATACTTCAACATTTGTCAGCCCCTCTAAATAATTCATATCACTTAACCAGATCTCTCTCTTTACACTATTTTTAAACTCTATTTTCATGTATCCCATTTATTAGTTATCACTTCTGCAGACATTGCTATCTTGCCTAACAGCTTGATTAATTTTCACTACTCATTCTTTAAATTCTCTTTTTAAGAGGTAGGTGAGAATGCACCCATATCTCATTTTTACTTTATTACTCTGCATTTCTATATTAGTTTTTGTTGCTAAATGATCTGTAATAGTTATTGGATGTGTTGAAGCTTTCATTTCTGTGAAGTATAATTTCTAGCTAGTCTGGGACAGTTACTGTGCCTTGTGGAATAATATGTAAATTCTGTCAAAGTTCCTGCGACCGATTTCACTTCCATATCAAATATCTGTATGAATTTCTTCAGAAATCTACCCTCTTGTTATATTTTCCCTTCTAGGTGCTTCTTATACACCCTCATTATTGCAAGTCAAGTTCTAGTCACAGCCGATAAGTAATAGTCCATGCTGAAAGCTGCTTATTTCTAACCTAGTGTTATTATTCCCCTTTTCTTTGTCACACATACGCTGCTTAATATCCATCCTGAAATCCTCTCTCTGATAAATACACATGCTGATTTCTTTCCAAATGTGTCTCCTGCTGCATTGCTACTTGCAGTCCACATTTCTTAACACAATTCGGTACTCTCCTTTCTGCCTATACCTATAACTCCATTTACATTGCAAAATGATAGGGATAGATTTAGCCATTATGGTAAAAATCAATTGTTCCCACCTATTATGCATGACATTTTGAACATGTATTTCTAACTTTTGTCTTACATGCACATACTGTCTGGCAGGCTGATCTTTTAGACAGTCGTTTCTTCTGATCTCTATTTGAAACTGTCACGTTTTCAAAACTTTTGCTATAATAAAAATCCTCAAAGAAAAAGCTAAATATATTATATATTTTCAAAACACCCACCTACAATTAACATAGAGCACACAAAACTATGTACATCTTCAATAAATGAAATTTAAGCCATCACATTCCAGTCTTCCTGGAAAATGGGTATTCACTGTACACGCTGGTAAAGATAAGCAAGCTTATCCCTGCTGTCAGGGAATGTTTAGAGACTGGTGTGAAATTCAAGATGCTGTAGCCAGTTTTCTTCAGAATATTTTTTCTTGGAGAAGCAAATACATTTTGGGATGTAGAGCAGACTGGTGAAAAAAATGTTTTACCAACAAAAGGTAAATCATAAAGTAGAAGTGGACTCTGCTTCTCATTCTTTTTTTTTGGGGGGGGGGGGGGGACTTTGCCAGCAAAAACGTTTCCATTGTTACAAAGAAAAATGCTTGAGTGACAGAAAAAAAGTAGAAGAATCAGGAGTACCTTGGACGTGAACCAGAGACTGGTGTTAGGATAGAGAGAAGCTCAGAAAGAAGACCAGTAATATTGTGAAATTAGTGAATAAATGGAAGAATATAAAACTTCAATCCGATCAGATATAGGAATAGACATACAAAATGTGGTTTTGCAATGTTGGTGCAAGAAAGGCTAGCTAGAATAAAGTTCATATAATACTGTAATGTTGAGCTGACTGGGTGGGGGATGTAAAAGTGTATGGATCACATTATATGTAGAGTTATGATAATAATTTACCCTATTTTATAGTGGTGATCATGTAGATTAGTGTCCTCGATTTAAGCTATAATTTTTTTAAATAAATTGGCTCAAAAAATAAAATTAGAAAATGCATTGAATATGGTAATTTTTTCATTTAGTTGCAAAGTCATCAGCTTTTTTCCCCATTAGCAAAGTTTTCCCTGGGAAACAAGAAGTCTGTAGGTATAAGTAATAAATCCATAAAGAGTTGAACGCTGTTATGGCTGAAATTTGCAAAAAATAAATAATCTTTCCTGCATATGCAAAGCCAGTAGCTGTTCTCCCCCCATTACCAGCTTGGAAACAAGAAGTTTGTAGGTGCAAGCAGTTAACCATAAGAGGTCTGAACACTGTTTGCGGAGGAAATTGTACAAGGTACAGTATAATTAACATTTAAAAAAAGGTACACTGGCAAGCAGTTCAGTGAAAAATAAAGTTTGAAGCTGGGAAATGTGGATAAGTTATACACGTAGTTTTATCCCCAGGGGTCTTGGTAGTACAATGCATTTAATATAACAGTGCACAATTTGTTTTAAAGGCAGTTGGTGCACTTTTTAGGGCTAAAAGTTAATATTTACTAAAAAGCACACAAGTTGTTTTTTTTTGTGCAAGATATGCTTTAACAAGGGTAAACAATTTCAGATTACATAACTGTAGTTTCAACCATTGACTTGGGACAATTGCTCAAATCTGGAGAGGTAAAACTTAATTTGATGAAAAGGTACTTAGTTGTGTGTGTTTAAGTTGAAAAGAAATGGGGATTTTGAAAAATTTTGTTTTAAAAGTAACAGGTTTAAATTGAGATGAGAAGCAGCAACTGCATAGCCTTATGGATATAGACGTATGAAAATGACAAAGAAAAGATTTTAGGGTAAACATTCAACATATTGCGGAGAAAGGAAAAGGGGGTAATACTACTGATTGTTAGAGGGGATCCAGTAGTAATAGAGGAGGGAAAAAAAGAGGATAGATTTGTGGCAGGAAGATGTTACTGGCAAGTGAAGAGGATTATGGTAGTATGCATTTACATCCACCTAAAACTACTGTATAGATTTTAAGAAAATTTTAGGAGAAATAAAACTTTTTTTTAGCCTGGAGTATTATTTATGGGTGGGGACTGGAACCAGATTTACAATACTGATTACGTATGAGGGGACCTAGCAGGGAAACTATAACTAACATGATACCCACACATGAACTGGGCTAGCAAAACTCACATTTTTGGGGACATGAAGGAATACACGAGAATGTTTGGTATGGAAAATGTGACCTCACTAGTAGGAACTCCAAAAGATATGTTATTGGCCAAGGTAAAATAATTGGGCTAGACTGAATAGAAACTCCATTTCACGGGAGCATCTGCATTTAAATGAAAAGCTCTGAAACACCTCCAATAAATGTATGATAATGCACAAGTAAAAACTAAGCTGATGCAGCATAATTAAGTAAAAATGAGACACTAGCACTATCCAACTTATCTGCTAAAGTGATAGATGAATTTAAGGATGATTAGCAGAAATTATGTAATCATTTTTAGGGCTGATGGCAATTTCTAGAAATTATGTAATCATTTTTAGGGCTGATGGCAATTTCTTTAGATAGGATAAAATGAAAATGAAGTTTAAAACATGGAACAAATAAAAGAAATATATGAGGAAAAGTAATATGAATTATTTAGAGGGGTTGGCAAAGGTTAAAGTAGGTCAGAATGTGGAATCTCAGAGAGCTAGAAGTGGTGCAACTGCTAAGTGTTAAAGGGAAATAAACAATTAGAATAATAAGTATGAGTTTAGAAAGGTTGCTATTACGCAACTAGTTTTTGATAACTAACAATTCCAGAGCACAAAAACTTTAAGCATAATGGCATATGGAAGTAGAAATTACCAAATGTGGGGACTTATGAAAGAAAAATAACCAGAGATCCTACAGAGATATTTTTAACATTATGAAAAAAAAATGTTTCCACAAAGACAAACATCAAAATATTGTAGAATACTCATTTATGACAAGGCTATAGGCAGATGAGGCTCAACAATTAATAGCAAACATAGGAAGAGTGATGTATAAAATCAGTCAACAAGGAAGCCTGAAGGAACAGAATATTCCTGAGGAAGTTGGGAGGGAAGAAAATGATAACTATCTGTAAGATTTTGTTTGTTTAACAACATTTTAAAAGGAGTGCCAGCATCTTGGAAGAAATCTGGTACGTTTTATTTGATAAATTCAGAAAAGAACATTTTTGTGTGTCCTGGAACATTCTGAGAGTTCCAAATCTTTCAGGATATAAAATAAATCAAGACATATCAGAGATAGTGGTAAGCTATGTAGCCACACATGAATCGTTTAACAGTATTTTAAAAGGGGAGAAAAGCAGCACATTGGAAAAAGCTACGGCGGTGACTATTACACAAAGAGGATAAAGACCCTTCAGACACAGTTTCAATTATAAAAACTGTTTGTCAATACTAGCTAAAACAATGCCAGATGTGTTGCCAAAACTAATAGACCTGGATCTATGTAGTTGCGTGGAGGGAAGATAAACATTAGCAGAACAATAATGCCTTGAGAGAAGCAATATAAAAAAAAAAGTTAATACTGCTGGTGGTTCTTGATGTGAAGTGTGCGCTGTAGAGAAAGTTGAGATTTTAAGAGTAGGGCAATGGTAGCATTTTGTGCTCTGACAGAATACTAGGGTTAATTAGGAGGATTTATGGGGGGCCAAAAGGAGATGGAAGCATACATCTCCAACAGACTGTTTCGAAAAGGAATGAGGCAGGAGGTATTATCTTGCCCCTTTATTTGGTTAACATTTAGAGCCACTCAAAGAAATTAAGGGCCTCACAAATAGAAGGATACAACAGGTATGGTAAACCAGAAAAGTTAGCTTTATTTGCAGATGGCATTGCTTTGTACTTGATAAATTCAAAAAAGGATGTTTCAATGTTCTGGAACATCCTGAGACAGTTCCAAGTCTTTTGGGATATAAAAGAAGATGCATCAAAGGCTGTAGTGGTGAGCTGTATAGCCAGATGCGAATTGGTTGAACAATACCCATATTTAAAGGAACATGAGATTAATTTAGGTGCATGAATTAAAGAGTATTCTCTCATGGCAGTTAAGGATATGTGGAAACAGAGTGAATAAGAGTCAATATGACAACAGAGTAGATGGAAGCTACAAAAGACCAAATGGATGTGGATTGTAAGATGCAAGCAGTAAAAATGTTTCTAATCCCTTTCATTTTATATACAAGTTATGCATATTTTTACCATCCAGAAGATAAGTTGTGGACCACAATTAATTAAGAGATGTAGTAATGTATTTGGGCAGGGAAGAGTTAAGCAGGACAAGTTGATCTTCCCCATAGAACAGTTTGGAATTACCAAATTTAAAACGATACTTTAGAGCTACAAAGTTAAGATTCATATAGATAACAAAAGCAGAAGTTTCTAAATCAAAGTAAAAAAGGATGATGAAACAGGGGGAGTACAAGAAGTAAGAAGATGGTAGGATTTGGATAAGAGTCTTATGGAAAGTAACAGCTTTAAAGAATATTGTATTCAAAGTAACAAAAAAGGTATTCTGAAACTAAGCCAACTCAGGAATGCAGAAACGAGATTTTATCACTAGAATGACTACCTCAAGTATTACTATAGAAAGTAGTCAGTAGGGGGCTAGAATTCACTGGAAGAAATTGGCAAAGGAACCAGTCCGAGAGGAAAAGGTAATAGAGTGGAATGAGGTAAAGCAGATGTTTCAACTACTAATTAGAAAATGCCTTTCCTACCCTGGATTTATAACTAGTACAAGTATAGAGAAAGGGATATGGGAGTGCTAAATGCAAGAACAGCTCTGCAAGTGTTCGAGTCTAGAACAGAATTTGCTGTTAAAAAAGGACAATAAGTGGGGCATATAAAATACCACATTAAAATAAGAATCAATCATGAGAGGTTAAAAAGATTGTGAAGAGACAAATATAAGATGACATACAAAAACAGCAATTGCATAACTTATGTATGGCTTCTAAGTATACAAAAAAAAGTTCAGAAAGGTTAAGAATTTTGCCTGGAGGAGTTTACACTGGGATTTTTGTACCCCAAGCAGACTTCAGATAAATTCTCCTCAGGCTGATAGCAAATGCTGTAGGTGTAATGGGACAGACGGGAAACATGTTTTTGTGAATATAACGAGTTGACAGATTTTTTAAAATTCCTATACAGTACTCAGAAATTTGGGGGAGCAAGTGGCTGTTACTTATGAAATTATTCTTTTGAGCTGGAACATGGTATCTGGATTAACCATACATGATAAAGACTAAGTTTAATATAACTGGCTGGAAAATGGAAATCAAAATGTAAAACAAATGTAATTGAAGTATGGAATATTGTAAGGGAGAAGAACTGGATGTGGGATTGTTAAAAGTAGCACACCATGTAGAAATGCATAGAATTTGTGGGAACAATACATTCAGAATAATGCTCAGAGCAAGTGAGGTTTATAGGAAGGCAGGAAAACAGCACTTTGTGTAATGCTGGAGTCAATGATAACTGTCAAAATTAATGCATTTATATATATATTGCATGAAAAGTTTGTTAAAGTGGTTACTTTCCTATTATTGTAAGGATACCTCTGTGATTGAGGACAATGTAAAAGATGTTTTAAAACAGAATGATATGTCTGTTTTGTTTGTGTAACAGAACTCAAATTAGGGTTTTGCATAACACAAAATTAAACTCTTAACACATGTACGCACAAACATAGCAGGCCACCACAGAAATGGACATGATTGTGTACTGTAGTTCTTGTTAATGCAGTCCGCTTCACTGGCAGTCACTTGCACCAATCCAATAGGCTGAATAAGCATGTCTCACCCACAATGCAACCAGACAAACATCTCTTGCACTGCAAAGACACTAAACAACAATGACCACATCATTCCAGTTTCAGTCATACCTAGACACAATTCTTAATAAAAAGTGAAAGGAACTCACAAAGTGATGTAAAAAGTTTAATAGCAAAACTTTTGAGATAAAACTTCATTGCTTAAAATCGTAATAAAACACATTTTCATATATACACCACATGAACAAATTTAAACCAATAGAAGTGCAGCAACACTAAAATAATTAAAATAAACACGAGTGCTTTTTTTGTGGAGAAAAAGAGACCTTCTCTTAAGAACAGGTTTTAAACTCGTAGTATCATTCAGCCTAGGGGGCACATCTGCTTGAAAATAATTAATCCCTCTAAAGTCAACATTCTAAGTATTCATCACAATATACCTTCCTCTAATACTTTTTTCAATGTTGTTTTTGATAACCCTAAATGTAAAGCTATGCATTTTATCTGAGCTTATATGTTTAGCCAAGGCATTACTCTCCACTTCCCTGCATATGTCAGACAGGTGTTGGGCTTGTATAACTTCTAACAACTCAGCTGTTGTACTGACTTGTTTAGTCAGTTCCTACACTGTTCTTATTTATATAGTGACAAAACTAGCAATCATAGCAAGGCACAGTATTTTTAGTTTTTATTATAACATTCTTAAAGGTACATTTGTAGGTCTTTATAACAGAGCTGTTGTTTCAGATTCCCACATTTCTTAAACAATACTAGGTGATCAACCTACAATTTCTTTAACCAAATAACTATTTTTTGTACATTCTAATACAGACACCCTCCAGATGGGTCTCACTGACACAGATACCTGGTGTCAAAATCATGGCCCTCAAGCTAACTGCCAAAAAGTGCACAGTCATCCCCTTTGGAAAAAACAAAGTACCTGCAAACTACCACATAGGTGGTAGTCCCCTAAATACAGAAAATGTAATAAGGGATCTGGGGACCCAAGTAGATAATAATCTCTCCTTTGATAATCATATTGCCCAAGGTGGTTAGAAAATCCTTCTATGTGGCCCACCTAATCACAAAAGGGTTCGCATCTAGAACAAGTAGAGGTTATTGTGCCTCTCTATTCATCACTCATTAGGCCCATCATAGAATACAATGCCCCATTTGGGATGTACCTTACAAGACACCTGCAACAGCTGGAAAGACCACAGAAGTACCTCACCAAGAAGATTACTGGCCTCAAACAGATGCCCTATGCAGCCCGACTCAAGAAACTCCAGCTGTACTCTATTGCATACCGCTTACTCAGAGGTGATCTCTGCCTGACATACAAGGCCATGTCCAACCCAGAATTAATGGACATGCTCCACCTAAAAAAAACAAAACAAAAACAAAAAAAAAAAAACAAATCCCAGAGAGCCACACGCTCTAAAGATATAAACCTAACCACAACAATAAATAGGACATATGCTGGAGGGATAGATTCCTATCCCAGAGATTCCCCATGCTTTGGAACAGGATTCCAATATATATCAGGCAGAGCCCCTCACTAACACTCTTCAAGAGAAACCTTGACGGCTGGATGGGAAACAGAAAATTTACCCCGGGGATCACTGCAGTGGGTCTGCTGGACAGTGGCACAGGGAACTAATGGCTCTGCTGGACAGAGGCACAGGGAACTAATCTAAGGGGGTGGCAAAAGCCAGCACATTCTGGCTAGGCTTATAAATGCCCTTGGGCAGATAGGTTCATAGGCAAGTACTAGGCTAACAAGTGTGACATTTTCACACATTTGCCACTTGTAAAACCAAGAATGTGGTTTACTTAGCTACCTGTGAGAAATGCACTTCATTTTAAACGAAAGGATATCCTAACACTTAGATAAAATGCATAGTTTTACATTTAGGATTATAAAAAACATTGTAAAAAGTATTGTATTAAAGGAAGGTATATGGTGCTGAATACTGAGAATGTCAACTATCAATGGATTAATTACTTTCAAGCAGATGTGCCCCCTAGGTTGAATGATACTGAGAGTTTAAAACCTGTTCTTAAGAGAAGGCCTCTTTTTCCACAAAACAAGCACTTAGTTGTTTATTTTAGTGTTGCTGCACTGCTATTGATTTGACTTTGTTCATGGTGTATACACGAAAATGTATTTTAGTAGGATTTTAAACATTGAATAAGAGTTTTATCTCAAATACTTTGATATTAAAACTTATTTTACATCACTTTGAGAGTTCCTTTCACTTTTTATTGTTGGACTGTTTTGTTTGAAACTCTATAGTGGGTGGTTAGCATATTTTTTTTTTTTTTTGCGCGAGATACAATTCTGAGCATCCCATATGAGGAAGGAGAGAGTATCCTTGGACAGACTGGATTAGACCTATATTATCTACTTCTGTTTAAAGTACCCCAACTATTTTATACCACTTTATTCAGTCTCGTCTCCAAGTTGCAACTTGCAGGTAAAATAGCAAACCCTATAGAAATAGACAAGCAAAGAAACTACACAAGCTCTCATCTCCAGATGTTCTGCTTTAATATAATCTCCTGTGGCCTTAGTCTAAGAATCTAACTATGTTTTGTGAGGGGTAAAAATAACATACCCATTTCACAAATATTCCCCTAGGAGACTGGTTTGAAAGAAATACTAAAGCTTCAGCACCTTTATCAGAATGAACTCTGACAGGGCCCTGTCTATTTGCATCATACTAGAATGCAGAAATTCCAACAAAGTACTTAGAAACAGTCTGCTTTCCAAGTGAAATTCCTAATGCTTTATGGTCAAAAGAAAATATTTGTTCAGACTTCCTTACAAGTTTAATGTTTTCAATGTATTTTTTAATAAAAGGAAAGTTGGATATTTGGGTTCAAGATCTTCACTTGAAAATATGCATGAGAATGTTGGATAGACCCAGTTTTTGTGTGACACTATATATGGCGGAGAACAGATTAAATCCTGCAACTCAAGTACTTTTAGCTGAAATAGAAGTTTCCAGAAAAAAATTATAATTTTTACATGTATAATATATAACATTCAGTATTTACATATAATTATGCCTGCATCCTGAACAAATAAAAAGATCAAACAATAAAAACTAGATTATAAGTGGTGTATGTTTGCAACTGGAGTGCGCCAGTATGGCTTGTGATGTAAAATGCTTGCAACTAGGATTGTGGTGGTGCAGTTTGTTTTCATTTACATAAATGCACGATTATTAAATCATCAGTGAAGACATAAGCAACAATGTTTCTGGTTTTAAAAAAAAATATCTTGCCAGTATGATCCTTGAATGTGTTAAATATGCACCTGGGGTACACTTAAATACAAGAGTAACCAATTCAACAAAGTCCTTGCTCTCCTCCCCTGTTGTGCAGTAAAGACTTTCTGAAAGTTTATACAAATTATGGATGCATGCTACAGCTATTTTCTGATTTTTGTTATTTACACATTCATAAGAAATTTTATAGAGCTTAGGATACAGGAAAGCTCCTTTATAAAGTTAACAAAAGATGCAGACGTTTGTATAATGTTATACTTAGTTTGAATGCAGCAGGTAGATGTAGCATGTGCAGCAAATAGTCAAAAATGGAAGCCAAAAAGGAAGTTACTGATATGGGATCTCAACATGGAATGTTAATGGCTTGTCAAATTCTGTAAAAATATCCAAGACATTAGAGTACCTTAGGAAGAGTAGGCCTGCATTTGCATTACTGCTACAAATACATTTGAATGCCAGTGAGCATATGAAAGTGGGGAACTATAGACGTAAATTAGGGTTTTTATCATACCTATCAGGAAGCAGAAAAGGTGGTGCAAAGAAACAAGTCTTTGCAGCTGCTAGAAATACAGAAAGATACTAAACTAGATTTGTATTACTAAGGAGTTGTGTACAATAGCAAATATGTATATTCTACCTGACTTTGCTCAACAATCTATAGCTAGAATGTTTAAAGAGTAACCTACAGCACAGGAGAGGCTATTTTCACTCTGGACAAAAGACTTGAAAAAAAATTTCCATTGTTGAAGTACACACCAGCCATAGTGATCACAGGGTATCTGTGTTAGGATAATTTAGTTAAGTTTGCAGTAGGAATGGAGATGGCAAGATGCTCATGCAGCATTAAGGCTTACATGTTTTTCATGCAAGTATATCCTGTATCTTTATCAGACAACACTCCATTTTTCATGCAGGGTTATGCTGACAACATCTGGGGTTTGAAAGAAATTGGAGAAAACTTATATTTCTGTTAAGGTGAACAATTTAAAAATTAAGTGGGGCTGTTTTTGACAGTAGTAATAAACTTTCCACGTAACAGGAGAGTCAGATAATAAAATGATGGGAAAAATAATGGAATTTTGCAGATGAGAATGTCAGTAGAATCAAAATGGCCAAGTTACATTTAGACCTACTGAAAGCACAGGAAGAAGTGATTCATAAGGAAGGGGCAGAGTTCAAGATGCTGGAATTACAGGGTAATGTGGGTAAAATGCTAGGTTACAATGTAATTCAATGAGAACTTAGTGGGTTAGATTTTGAAATAACACAAAGGACGAAAGCATTTAGCTCTATAGCTTAGACAAAACACAATGAGATGAACACACAAGATAACATTTCAATGGATAGAGAGGGTTTGCAAGAAACCTGCAGATAAAATGGGATGTTTTGTTCACTTTTATGAGCAATTATATGAAGCATAAGTAAACTGGGAGGAAGCAACAAATGAAATGAAATAAAGGACTTCCAAAGAAAGCTCCCATTAAAACTCTGCATTAGGAACACAGTAACTGTATGCCAGAAGTTACACAGGATGAGGTAGAACATCAAGGAATCAAATGAGGTGGTAAAACACTAATGGGATCTTTCACCATTAGAAATATACATTATGCTTACAGACATATAATAAAATTAAATTCATTATGTGTAGGTAACTAGACAGACTCAGAAAATGTGACAAGCTATCACAATAGTTACAAACCAGGCAAGGATGATTTCAAGCTGGGCCAACTGATACTTTATAACTTAGTATACTAGTTCCCAAAAAGATTAGCAAGTATTATTCTTCTATTCCGGGACATGGAATATATAGGTTCTGTACCAGGTAAAACCGCCCATAGTAAATTAAAAAAATAACCACAATAATTTATTGAAAACAAGCACATTAACAGAAAATGCCAACAAACCAAATATTCCTGATTGCAAGTCTGGATGCCACAAAGGGACCCATGAGAGTTTTGTTTGAAGTATTAAGGATGGCATTTCCTGAGAGCTAGGTGTATGTATCTATCCAACATTTGTTTACTGGGAAAGTCAGACTTGGAATGAGGCCAATTTTCAGAGAAGGCCTGGGGAGAAACGCTCCAGATGCACGTCTTTGTAACGTGGCAGGAAACCGGAGTCCCCAAAGAAAACCCACACGAACGCAGGGAGGACATGCATACTTCTCACAGAAGGCACTCCAGACGAGAATCAAACCAGAGAACCTCTTGCTATGCGGCGACAACACTACCGCTACACCACTGCTCCATCCCACTTTAAATATTTGTATTATAATGGTTCAGTACAAATAACAGAAAAAAGCTTTTAAAATATTTCAGTTAAGTAGTGGCATTAGATTAGAACGTCCTTTATCATCTACTCATTTACATGAACCCTTGGCAAGCAGATGGATATAGATTTTATAAGCTTCAGGCATTTATTCACACTTTGGCACTGTAAGCAAATAAAAAAAAAGCAAAAGTTATCTGACAAATCATGAAAGGGATTTAGAAGCAATATTTCAAGAACTGTTTAGTTTATTGACTGGAGTTAATCTCACTAGGCATGTGTCCTCTTTTCAGGCAAGACCCAGGTCAATATTCATATTGTTAAGACAGAAATACTGGATGTACAATAAAGATAAGACTACCAATGCTATTCACTTAGTAAAAGGTTGTCCGAAGAGTACTCCTTTCTCTGTGACTAAGTTATTTAGTCCACTTAGGACTGAAGTTAAATACAATTGAAGGGTCACTGTTCTTAACATAAAGGGACTATTTTAAGTAAAAAGAAAATATCCGTATGTGAAACTGAATATTTGTAAAGAGTCTTAAACAGAGTCAGGCAGTAGAATAGTGATGGGCCTAACCATTACTTAAGTCTTAAGGTTTACCTCTTCCCCACCTTCCATCAGAAGAGTAAAAAAATATACAAAATCTACATGATCAGAACACCCCCCACCCGACCAGAGTGACATGGGTCATTACAATAAACAGAAGGCTAATCAAGGAAAATGACCATGGAGGCTAAACTAAAAGCTGATTAAAAAACTCACTGGAAGAAAACATGGCTATAGATGCAGAATATTGTATTAACAGAGAACTGCACTATAAACCAGTAGATAATAGGACGGCATTGAAATTATACCCAGTTCAAAGAGAATGATCAAAATGGGTTCTTTGGTGGATAGAAAATCGACAAGAACATCTGGTAAAGAGAGCGCCATAAGTAAACTATATAAAAATGTAAAAAGAAGGTGGGAGAGACAAATAAGTACAGAATTATTTGGGAGGAAGAGTTACGGACTGCAACTACACAAGCAGATTAGAAAAAGTTATCCTAGCCAGCAGCCGTGTTGCTAAAGTGAAAAAGTTTAGAGGTTTCGGTTGGAAATGCCTCTGAATATTGTACTCCCTTAAAATTCTCTAGAATGTATACAAGTGTTGTACCTATTTTCTGGAAATGTTAGAGGATTTTTATACACACCTTTTCACAATGTTCTAAATCAGGAAAATTTAAAGGGGAAGTACACACCTGTGCAATGTAAAAGTGGTAATGATAGCATCTCCCTGGATGAGTTGTTTAGGCAAACTAGAGGCTTTGCTAGACTTACTTCTAGCAATGATAAAACAAATAACTAGAAAGTGGAAAGAACCACCAATACAAGATGTCAAGCAATTTATAGAGATAAAAATTTTTTTAACAAATATCGAAATATATTTATATACAAACACTCCTCCCCACACAATTATATATACCAACAGACCATAGCCTCAAGCTAAATGCCAAAAAGTGCATAGTCATCCCCTTTGGGAAAAAAATACCCACAAACTGCCACATAGGCGGTAGCCCCCTTAATATGGAAAACATAAGGGATCTGGGGACCCAAGTAGATAGTAACCTCTCCTTTGATAATCACATTGCTAAAGTGGTTAGAAAATCCTTCTATGTGACCCACCTAATCATAAAAGGGTTTGCATCCAGATCGAAAGAGGTCATTGGGCCCCCTCTATGCATCACTCATCAGACCCATCATAGAGTACAATGCCCCACTTGGGATGTACCTTACAAGACCCCTGCAACAACTGGAAAGACCACAGACATACCCTCACCAAGAAGATCACTGGCCTCAAGCAGATGCCCTATGCAGCTCGACTGAAGAAACTCCAGCTGTACTCTGTTGCATACCGCCTACTCAGAGGTGATCTTTGACTGACATACAAAGCCATGTCCAACCCAGAATTGATGGACATGCTCCACCTAAAGAAAACCATATCCCCTCGAGCCACACGTCCCGGGGATCTAAACTTCACCACAACAGTAAATAGGACGTGTTGGAGGGATAGATTTTTGTCCCAGAGACTTCCTATGCTGTGGAACAAGATTCCAATCTACATTAGACAGAGCTTCTCGCTAACCCTCTTCAAAGAGAAACCTTGATGAGTGGATGGGAAACAGAAAGTTTACACCCCAGGGATCACTTCAATGGCTCTGCTGCACAGAGGCACAGGGAACTAATCTAAGGGGGCGGCAAAATCCGGCTAGACTTATAAAATGCCTTCGGGCAGACAGCCTAGTACCTTCCCAAGACATTATGAGCATTTCCCTTCATACTGATATATTTTTAAAATGTAAAACCGCTCTAGTAGATAAGGATAAACCATAACAAAAAACAATGTGTTCCAAATGAGTGTTTGTTTCCGATAGGTTATTTTGTGAATATTTCGTGAATAGCTAAAAGAAAATATTGTGGTGTAAAATTGTGGTGTAATGGTGTTCATGAATCAGTTGCATCTATAAGACTGTTGACATAAAAAAAAGAAAAATAAATAAATAAATAAAAAAATAAAAGAGGAGATGGTCAAACCAAAATACTGAAACAATATCCTCCTGAAATTCACTGTATTGACTAGCCAAAAGAAAAGAATCGTTACTGTGTTCATTACACACTACCAATGTAAATCAGTCTTGCAATAGAAAATTTGAAAACTTCCTACTTTTATTTCTGTGCAATACCTGGCCAAGTATGTCAAGTACCTGTTTTGAGCTAATATGCGTCACCGAACAGTCACACCTCTTTAAATTTATTAGCGCTGCAGCAAATCTGGGGCATCCATCTCACTCAATAGCAAATACTTTTCATCAGCTGAAAAAAAAAAAAAAAAAAAACGTGGGCTCAAATTAACTCAGCCCCTTGCAGCAAATTATTCTTTAGACACCTTTCCTCTTCTCTTTCATTGGAAATAAATGACTGAAACTCAAATAAGTTACCAATTAACAATGCATAAAAATCTAAAACAAGCACTTAGGAGACTTTTCACTTACGACGTGTCTCCCGGTAAACAGCATCGCTCTTTTTCTCAAAAAGGATTTCAGATTTATTCAGGATGTAAGCCAAACTACAAAGATAGTTTTAGTTTCCAAGGGAAAAAAATCGAATATACTACAGATGCTCAGCAAGCAACTCTATGGAACTCCAAGTTATTCCATGAATTATGTGATTTGGCCACTTAGTAACTCAATCACACCATGACAAAGTTTATCATAACATTACTAAACTGAGAAACACAATAACCATGGAATGATTCCACTACTAGCGAGTATCCGAAACGAACGGCACTTTTATATTTCCCCGAACACGGACCACACAAAATGCTACTGAAAAAGTCCCAAGAACAGCAACTTGCACCGTCTCTGAAGATCATTTTAAATTAAACGTTACTTTAAGGCTTTGACAGTAAACAGCACTCTACTATAATTACTGTGAGTTCGGCTCACAATTGTGTTTTCCTTTTTCATCAGCCGATTTTTACATTTTTTAAAATACTACAGCATTGTCACGATACAAACTGATGTAGGAATTATTTTCATCAAGTGATGTACAACGAAAGAAGGAATGTTACCCAAGCTCATACATGTACATCTACTGTCATGTGATCAGGTATCTGTTTAGTCAAGAAAATCATGCGTCTGTTTTTCTGCAGTTTCACCAGTTTTTCCTTTTTAGTCAAGAAAATATTCCACAATAAATGCTGTAATAAGTTGGGGGGGGGAACGACTTTAAACACCCACACCTCACAAATAACGCTACCATCTTGGGATAACAACAATTACAACTTGCTCAGCTTTTCTCCTCGGGCCTTCGCAAAAAAATGACGACCTGCGTGATCAAAGTAGAACCCTCACGATAAACAAATGCACTTCAAATACAAAAATACTATTCAACATTCATTATTTTTAATAAACTTATTACTGAACTGCCAAAGCAAAGTGGAATATCTTAAAAGCCGTATTTTCCGTGGTCTCAACTATCGGGTCTTCCATTAACTGTCAAAGACATCGACTTTGGTTACAAACTTAAAAAAATATATACCATTCCACTACAATATTTACGTAGTACAGCAACAGACCATATCCATTTATTACTTGCTAATAAAGTTATCTTCTATGTCTAAGCATAACTCTCTGTACAATTCCAAGTCACACTACCCAAACTTGACCATAAAACCAGCTAATACAACATGTAATAATAATAAAAATAATAATAAAAAAACTCTATTAAACCATTTATTTTGACAGACATCATACTATCTGTTCTTTGATTGGTGAAAAAACGATGTTTAGCCCGCCTTTTACTTCTTGGCTGACGTCACTTAGCTTTCTGGCATTGGCTTTCAAGTATTTTCAAACGTTTGAATGGATAAGGCGGTTTTTTTTACATAGTTTCAGGAAGCAGTTTTGCTTTATCAATTTGTTTAAGAAATAAAGTGGATCGGTGTGGAGGGGGAGAGAAGAAACGGGGACTGGGGTTTAGTGGGATTTTAATTGATCTGCAGTGCAAGTAACACTAAACGGTATGTATTTCTACATGTAAATATACTTGTTTAGCTTGGAACGTGTCATGGACTTCTCTTGCTGTAGCTTGAAGTTAGAGGTTGAGATTGCTTGTGGAATTGAACCAGGCCTTATGTACCCGTGCTTTTGTATATAGTATAAGAATATGAAAATAGCTGAAAACATACTCAAGACCGTGAGTGGTAACGTCCAGAGCAGTCTGTAGAAGTATAAAATGAACTGCGCTGCGTTTTAATGTAACCATTTAATACGGGCTTTGTTTGAGATCGGTAGATTCAAACCACGATAAGTGAGGCATTTTTGTCTCTAACCAATGAACGATCTTTTGTTTTGTTATGTTATGTGTTTGGTGGGGGTTTTGATAAGTAACCCCACAAGTTACTTTTTGCATTTGGTTATGTCCGCTGAGTTTAAAGGGAGTGAATGACCAGCATGTTTTCTTTCCTAATTACTTATTGATGTGTTTAAAAAATAACTTGCCGTGGATACTTTTAGTTTAGGACCACATCTTGTTGTGCATATTGTTTTTATTAAGGTTGACTATATTTCTATTTTTAAGTGACATAAGCCTCTTCATGGTTGGTAATGCAGGGTTGCAAACTACGAAGCCCAATGGTGACGTAATGCTTGTCATGACCACAGTTTACAACATATTATTTTAATGGGACTATAACCTTGTACTTGTACAAATAAAGTAGATAGTGTGCTGTGCACTGCTGCTATCAAACACTGATGAGCTACTTCATTAACGTGGTTATGAAGAATTACCACTTGCAAAGATATTAAAGTATCTAACATTTCTGACGCGATTGTACGTCAAAATAATTAAATGTATAAACATGTTTAAAATAAGTTGATTTAACACAGTTTTCTTGAGTGATTATAGTCTTTATGTGGTTATAGCGTGGGTGTGAGTTGTGTAACGTATGTCCAGGAGTTTTGCATAATATTGCAGATTGATGATTTTTACTTCACTTGGTTACAAACTTTTGAAAGTCTAAATAAGCAAACTAATGTTATGACAGGTCAGCGCTGATGAATGTTGGCTTTGCATCTGCATGTTTAACGTCCGCTTCTGTTGGTTGATAGTGGTAAAGACTTTTCACGCTGTGTAACTTTGACAGAAGTTTGTTTATTTTATTTATCAATCAATAACTGATCAATACTGTGTGTTTGTTTATTTAAACTATACCACAGTAGCCTACTGATACAAGGTTATCCTGGTTTTCCACCTGAGAAATTAAGACAAGACTTACAGTTTCAGAGCAGTCCTTGGTCAATTGTGATTGTTCTTAACACATACTTGTCTTGCTTTGGCTCATTAGCAGCAGTACAAAGAACTGCCTGCTCACACCCTTGTTCTCCCCTCCCTTCCCTGTTTATTACCTTAAGACAATCCCAGAGTTAATAAATATTACCTGTGGCAGGCACCATTTGTAAAACTACAATCCACTCTGCTGCAGGCCCCATGAAGGCTCAGTGTCTCTCCAGTAAGTATTTTACAACTGTAAATGCCTATTTATGTTGAATTGTATTAGACACTTTACAACTGTATATGTTTATGTTGAATTTCAAGCCTGTACTCTAATCTGCTTACACTATCAGACTATTTACCCCACTCATAGGACCAAAAAACTGGGACTGGATTAGTTCTGCTTCGCTCCCCTCCCTGCCCCCTTATCCCACCCGCACCCACTGTGTCTACATTTATAGCCACTAGGCCACACCCCTACTTCCTCTCCAACCTACACAACTTCCTCTCCAACCCCCCCACCACTTTACTGTTTAACCACTACTATTCCTCTTAAGCACATTGACCCCACCCATTGATGACATATAACATGTCTATAAATAATTATAAACTCCTTCCTCTTATCTTACCACTCTTAATTCTGCCATACTTTCTTACTAGCTATGAAAATCTCACATTCGTAGGTTTCTCTTATCCAAAATGCCAAACCAAGACCCCCCTACCTCCACTGACTGCGGAACTTGCCCACTACTGCACTACCCCAAAAATGATAAATTCCAACCGCTTGCTTCTAAAAAAAACACTCCAATCAACACCAAAATCCAAATATGAACTAAAACTACTATTCAAAGTTATTAGACTACTAGCGTATCTAAGAAAAAACATAACCAAAGATGGGGGCATCCATCCTAATCCAGGCCCAACCTTAACTCAAAATCCTACCAGCCCACCACTCTCCCACCGACTGGTCAACTCCCTCCTAATATGCCACTTAAACATTAGAAGCCTAAACAATAAGATACATAGCCTGCATGCTGTACTAGCCACATACCTCCCCAACATAATGTGTCTATCTGAAACATGGCTCCGGCCATCAACCAAAGACAATGAGATCCTGGTTACAATATACTCAGGGCAGATAGAGTAAAGAAAAGAGGAGGTGGAATAGCCGTCTTATATAATAGCACACTTAACATCATAACTAACCCTATACAACCACCCCAGGTCTCTAACGCTGAAATACTAGCTCTAAAAATTCTACTAAATAATCATAAGGGCATTAACCTAATTGTCACCTATATTCCCCCTGGGAACAATGTAGAAACACTAGAGGTCATTCTACATTGGATAGCCAACAACTACCCTCAAGAAACCATTGTCCTGGGCGATGTTAATATTGACTGGAACCAATACACAGCACAGTCCAACCCCATCCCTGTTAACTTACATGGATTCTCTCAGATAATATCATCTACCACATGTACAGGTAACAATAACCAAAAAGAGAGTATACTAGACTGGATACTCACCAACAGTCATCCCCAGAACTATATGTCTGGAACTCTCCCTAATGATCTTAGTGATCACCTGCTCACATACATCATGAAAGACAAAATTAATTGTACAAGCTTACCTATTTATAGGTCTATCAGATCCAAGAAAAACTTTGACCCAACTAAATTTCAACTTTAACTCAAATCATGTAACTGGACAAAACTAAAGTTCCTTCCCCTTGATGAGGCAGTGTCATCATTTAACAATTCATTCCTTACTATACTTGACTCGCATACCCCTAAATGCTCAATAAGAATTAAAACTCAACTAGCACCCTGGCTAACAGACACCAAAACCAAAATAACAACTAGAGACAGTGTGTGGGATAAATGGGGAACTACTAAACTACCCCTAGATCGTATCAAATTCCAACAACTTAGAAATGAGACTAAAAAAGCCATCATACTGGATAAGAAAAATTACTTCTACAATCTGCAACATAAACATCAGAATAACCCTCAAAGTACTGGGCAGGCATAAATAAACTTCTCCAACCAGGCAAATCCACTACTCCGACCCCAGGAACATTATCTGACAAGAGCCAAGAAGATATAGCCAATTCATTCAATACTTTCTTCACAGAAACCATCCAGTCATTAGCTAACCAACTTTCTCCTCCCCACACTTCTATAAACACTATATCCGACTCGCCACTCTCTCTTTAACTTCCAGCCAGTGTCCACATCCTTTATCAGATCCCTTTTGAAAAAACTGAAGCCAACCACCCTTTCAGCCGATCTTCTGCCGGCTGAATACCTGCAAATTGCTGCAGATGTCGTAGCCTACCCTATCTCAATCCTAATTAACAGAACCATAACCGAGGCCTCAATCCCCTCAATTTGGAAAATATCCTATGTTATTCCACTCCACAAAGGAGGTTCATCCACAGAACTATCCAACTATAGACCTATAGCCATACTATCACCACTTGCCAAAATTATGGAAAAGTGCATGCACAACCAACTAATGCTCTATCTAACCCAAAATAAACTACTCTCAGACTCTCAACATGGATTCAGACCCCATCATAGTACAACCACTGCCCTCCTCTCTTTTTACTGAAAACATTAATCTTAACCGGAATAATAAAAAAATATCCTCCGCTCTCTTCCTGGACCTTCGATATGGTAAACCATCAGTTACTTTTATATACTTTAAAAACCCTGTATCTAGATACTCCAGCCCTTGACTGGTTTCAAGCTTGCCTCACTGGGAGACAATAAGCAGTAATGTGGCAAAACAAGCTCTCCTGCCTACTACCAAATACCATAGGAGTTCCTCAAGGTTCCATATTAGGACCTCTCCTATTTTCAGTCTTCATAAACAACATCCAAACAGTCATCCCTGAAGCCACCTGCATTCAATATGCAGATGACTCGACTATAATATGTTCCAATGCCTCTCTTGCAAATCTACTAACTACCACCCAACATAGCTTCACCAAAGTTGAAAACTGGCTTGCCAACCATCTCCTGATCTTAAATCCAAACAAAACCAAGTTACTTCTCTTCTACCCAACCAGTAGATCTCCGACTGAAAACTTCACTATAAAATCCAATAATGGGACCATCATCTCCCCAGACACCTATACAAAGCTATTAGGAGTAAACATTGACAATAAACTCAGATTTGATATACATATCAACCAAGCCATTAAGTCAGTCAACAAGAAACTTGGGACCCTATATAGAATTAAAGCCTTCTTTACCCCGAATGCCAGGGCAGCCACAGCCTGTTCACACCTTCTCTCTACCCTACTATATGCCTCTCCTGTCCTCACTCACCTGAACAAATCTGATCTGGCCAAGCTGTCATCCTGCTATAATCACATTGCCAGGTTCGTTACAGGCCTACCCTACAGAACACACCACTGTACTAACCTGAAAAAGCTTGGATGGATAGAATTCCCACACCTTCTTCATCAGTCCCAACTCAGAGGCCTTCAAAATCCTTAAACAACCTGAGAATACCCCAGCACTAAAAAACTTAATGACTCCCTACTCCAATCTAAGCTGCCTTCGCTCAGCAAACAGACTCCTTGTCCAAACAACTAAATCTCTCAACCTAGGTGGTGACGTGCTGTTTGCCAACACCACTGGTAAAATATGGAACTCTCTCCCAAATAACATCCCGCTTGCAACTTCTCTAAGTCAATTCAAAAATAGTCTAAAACTCCACTTCAAGTCACACTGGCTATGTCCTTGCTCAAACCCAGACTAGCACTGAGCCATTAACTAAAACATAAACAACTAGCTAAGATGATAAGTACTTTGTATACTGTGATAAAGAAATATGTATCCTGTCTAACTCTGTCATTATACTGCCTACCGTCCTTGCTAATATGTTATTAATGTTACATTTGTAGTAATCTCAGAAATAGTAATGGCAGTCTTGTACTTGTATGTAAATAGCCTATGTTTTTGTTAAGTTCTTTCAGCTCATTTACTGTACCTAATTATCAATGTAACTCTGTTGGAGCTTTTCTCCCCGGGCCTCCGCTGAAAAAGGACATGTATCCAGTCGGACCTTCCCGGTTAACAAATGTAAAATAAATAAATTTTGATACCTGGTTAAGTGCATTGGTTGACTGACCCTTGTCAGCCACAATGCGAATACCATAGGGCAAGACACATACAACAAACTTCTAAGTGCCAGAGCCATGGGCTCAAGCTTAATGCCAAGAAATGTCAGTTTGTGTTGAGTCGTGGAAAGAAGGGCGTAAGTTGTATATTGTCTCCTGAATCTGACTTCTTCGAATCAGTCTTCAGAGCTGTGGACGAGGGTAAGGCAGTCCACACAGCATATCTGGACCTCGCCAAGGCCTTTGACACCATCCCCCACTCTGCAATCATAGATAAACTTACTAAGCTGAGCATAAATCCCTATGTCACTCGATGGGTTGCCAACTGGCTTTACTGACAGAACCCAGACTGTAAAAGTAGCAGACTCCAAATCCAGCTCCAGACAAGTGGAGTATCGCAGGGTTTAGTCCTGGACCACTCTTGTTTGGCATCTACTTCTCTGAAGTACAGGCCAACACTAAGGGACTCTGGCTAACAAAGTTTGCAGATGACTGCAAACTGGGAGCCGTTATTGAATCCCCAAATGATGTGGATATTCTACAAAAGGGCCTTACAGAAACAGATGCCTGGTGCCAGAGCCATGGGTTCAAGCTTAATGCCAAGAAATGTATAGTTATCCCCTTTGGAAAAAAACATGTACCCATGAATTACCACATAGGTGGCAGGACACTAAACATCGAAAGTGTGATGAGAGACTTAGGGACACAGGTGGACAGTGGTCTCACTTTCGATAACCGCATTGCCACAACAGTCAGGAAATCCTTCTATGTGGCACACCTCATCACTAAGGGCTTTTCATCCAGAAAAAAGGAGGTCATTGTCCCACTGTACTCATCCCACATTAGATCCATTATAGAGTATAATACCCCGTTTGGTATGTACCTCACAAGACATCTGCAACAGCTTGAAAGGCCACAGAAATACCTCACTAAAAGAATCACAGGCTTAAAGCAGATGCCATATACTGACAGTCTAAAAAAAACTCCAGCTATACTCCTGTGGCATATCATCTACTCAGTGGCGATCTCTGCTTAACATACAAGGCCATGTCAAACCCTGAGCTGTTGGACATGCTCCACTTAAAGAAATCCCAATCCCTCAGAGCCACACGCTCCAGGGATCTAAACCTTGCCATCACAATGAACAAAACATGCTGGAGGGATAGGTTCCTGACCCAGAGACTTCCCATACTCTGGAATAGACTGCCCATACATATCAAGCAGAGCGCCTCTTTGGCCCTCTTCAAAAGAAACCTTGATGATTGGATGGGAGATAGTAAATTCATCCCGGGGATCATGTCAGCCGCCCTGCTGGACAGGGGCCTGGAGAAGTAAATATTGTGGGAAGAAATATCCAGGGAATTGTTATGGATAGGCGTGCATAGGCCGTAGGGCCGATTGCCTAGTACCAACCTATGAACCTATATATGCATTAAAGTTTATATACCGGTGAAAATATATAGATTTTTTTGTGTTTAAATACATTTTCTTTTTCATAATTGGACTAAACCTGAAATGCGTCCATGTGGATCTATGCTCTACCCAGTTTAACATATTTAAATGGGCAAAGATAAATAGTTTGGGGATGTGTACTGAATTATTCAAGCGGGACGATTGTTTTCATCCGGTTTAGTGCCGATGTTGACACTTACACTGACATGTAGTGTTTTTTCTACCTATGATGCTCAGTTTTGTGTATATGTGGCTGGGAATAGTGACTTGGGAGACTGGAGTGGGATGTAGAGAACCTGTTTTGTTGCCGGTTGTGAAATTGCTCCGTTTGTAAAGTTTCGTAGGAAGGATCATAGTTATACATTACTGATTTAGCTGTCACTTTGTGTTAGGAGTCATGTGGAAAGAAGGGCGTAAGTTGCATCTTCAGAAGCATTTCTCTCGGTGGTGTGTATAGCTGGGAAATTGTATTTGATTCGGGTTGGAAGGCTTTTATGATGGGATGATTACACTTTTACACTAGTAAGTGGAGCTGGAAACATGTTTTGTATAATGTAGTGAGAACATATTGCGTTGTTTTTCATTGGATGTGCATAGGTTCATAGGAGTGTACTAGGCTAATGGCCCTGGAGCCTTTACAAGCCTAGCCCAAAGGATTCCCAGGCAACATCCCGCCCAACGTTATTTCCCAGTGCCTCTGTCCAACAGGGCCATTGAAATGATCCCCGGGGTGAATTTTCTTTCTCCCATCCACTCGTCAATATTTTTCTTGAAGAGGGCCAGTGAGGTGCTCTGCTTTATGTATAAGGGAAGCCTATTCCAGAGAATGGGCAGTCTCTGGGTTAGGAACCTGTCCCTCCAGCAAGTTCTGTTGATTGTGGTAATGAGGTTGAGGTCTCTGGAGTGTGTGGCATGGAGGGATTGGGATTTCTTTAGATGTAGCATATCTAACAGCGCTGGGTCTGACGTGGCTTTGTAAGTCAAGCAGAGATCACCTCTATATAGGTGATATGATGCAGGGAAAAGGTGGTGTTTTTAGTCTTTCTGCATAGGGCAAGTATTTAAGGCCTAGGATCCTCTTAGTGAGTTATTTTTGTGGTGTTTCCAGTTGTTGCATATATCTAGTGAGATACATGCTGAATGGGGCATTGCATTCGATAATTGGTCTAATGAGGGAAGAGTAAAGAGAGACAATTACTTCTTTCTTCTGGATGCAAAACCCTTTGAAGTGAGATGTACCACATAGAAGATTTTCTGACCACAGTGGCAATGTGATTATCAAAGGAGAGGTTGCTATCCACTTGTGTTCCCAGATCTCTTACGACACCTTCGGTGTTCAGTGGACTACCATTGATGCGATAGTTCATGAGTACTGCATTTTTCCCAAAGGGATTGACTATGCATTTTTTTTTTTTTTTTTTAGCATTGTGCTTAAGGCCGTGGTTCTGACACCAGGCATTGGTCTCGGTGAGGTCTTTTTGTAGAATGTCAACATCATTTGAAGTGCTAATAATGACTCCCAGTTTGCTATTGTCAGTGAACTTGGTCAGCCAGAGTCCCTTGGTTTTGACATGGACTTCAAAAAAGTAGATGCTAAACAGGAGAGGACCCAGGACTGGTACCTGTGGGACTCCACTCGTAACTGGTCTGTTGTCTGACTTAGAACCCACACTGTGAAAGTAGTGGACTCCATCAGTAATCCAGTTTGCAATCCACCTTGTGACAGCGAAATTTAAGTGCATTAACCCACCACCGAGTTTGCGCATGAATGGGCGTGCCTGGAGTGATTGACACGCAATGCAAATGTAACAGTAAATCTGTGTCATGTAGCAGAAACAGAATTAAAAACGGAGCATTTAATAAGCACAATAATAAGGGTGTTGCATCTAGTAATTAGTCCTTTTCCATTCAAATTTCTTGAATGTGTGACAAGATACTTTCAACAGTTTGGAACATAGATGTTTTTAAAGATTGAAAATAAGGAACTTTACTTGTAATGAGGTACACATGTATATCTGTTGCCTCTCTAAACGACGTCTTGATTTTTGACTCAAGATTGTAGCTCTCTACCTCTTAATCCATGCTAAAACTGATGACATATGGAAAAAAGTGATGACTTACTCTTAATAAATAATGGCAATAATTGGAGTTTACTTCTTTCACTTGAAAATGTATATTTCACATTCTTTAATTGTGTCAATGGCTTGCGTTAATAGCACTAATATTTTAAAATGTCTTTGATTGCCCGTGATTATTAATGGATGTTTATGATTTTATCAAGATTTGTACCCGATTCAGTCGAGTGCTATGCTGTTATGATTTGTTTATAAAACAATGCTGTAATAATCAGGGCTGAGAGACTGAAGTAGTGAGAGAGCACAAAAATATTTAAAAACTACTTTATTAATGGCGAAATATAGGTCTAAATTACCTTGTGTTTTGGTGGCACCTTTCAATCAAATGGTGGGCAGTGCAGTCAAAATGGTCACAGGTGGAATTTGGGCGGGGCTTGCTATTGTGCATCTGGTGAGTTAATACACTTCAAATTTGCCCCTTGTGACATAGGGGTTGATGTCTAGTTTAGTGAGTTTATCTATGATTCCTGAGTGAGGAATTGTGTCAAAGGCCTTGGCCAGATTGAGGTAGGCTGTGTGAACTACCTTGCCTTCGTCCACAGCTCTGGTGACAGACTCGAAGAAGTCTACTGGGTTGAGCCGACAAGATCTATCCTTAACAAATCTGAACTGCGTAGGGTCTAGAGTCTGGAGATTCCTTGTGTCCTTATTTATTAGGGCCATGATAATGTGCTCCATAGCCTTACATAACGGACTCGTCAGGCTAATGGGACGGTAGTTCCCAGGGTCTGTAGTCGCACCCACTTTGTGGAGTGGGATTATTGCAGTAGTGCGCCATTCGGTGAGGGCAAAGCCTGAAATGAGGCTGTTATTGAACAGGGCACTCTGTTGTGATGCCAATTCATTTTGCAATTCATGTAGAACACAGCCCGGGATGTTGTCATGTCCCATGGAAGCTGTATTCATGACCTTGCCCAGTGCAACTTTAACCTGTGTAGCTGTAATATTGGATACTTGTCATTCCTCAGGTATTGTGATTGACCCTTGGGGGGGGGGGTAAAGTTGGCACTGAATCGGTCAGCCAGTATATTGGGAATGTCTGTTGGCTCAGTATATGAGTTACCATTGTGTAGTAGTTCCGAGCATATCCGAGCATTTCCTTGTAAATTTTTTACATAACTATAGAAGGCCTTGTGATTGTCTAGTATCTGTTGCAATTTGTTTTCTTAGCTAGCTTTGGAGGATTTGATGGTTTCATAGTTTAGTACTAGGCTATCTGCCCTGGGGCATTTATGAGCCTAGCCATAGTGATGTGGCTTTCGCCACCCCATGTAATGGTACAAAAGTGTACAGAATATATTTAGAATACTGTGCCTCTATCTAGTAGTGACACAGTGAGGACCCCCTTACATAATAGAATTAGTTTACTGTGCCTCTGTCTAGTAGTGACACAGAGATGACCCCCGGGGTAAACCTCCGATCTCCCATCCACTCGTCAAGATTTCTCTTGAAGAATCAGTGAGGGGCTCTGCCTAACATGAACTGGGATTCTGTTCCAGAGTATGGGAAGCCTCTGAGTTATGAATCTGTCCCTCCAGCATGTCCTATTCATATTTGTGCTGAGGTTTAAATCTTTAGCTTTCGTGGTTCTGATGGATTTGGATTTTTTGAGGTGGAGCATGTCCATCAATTCCTGATTAGACATGGCCTTGTACGTCAGGCACAGATCACCTCTGAGTAGGCGGTATGCTACTGAATAGAGCTGGAGTTTCTTTAGTCTGGCAGCATATGACATATGTTGGAGACCCTTGATCCTCTTGGTGAGGTACTTTTGGGGTCTCTCCAACTGTTGCAAGTGCCGGGTGAGGTACATACCAAATGGGGCATTGTACTCAATCATGGGCCTGATAAGGGAGGAGTATAGGGGTACAATGACCTCCTTTGATCTGGATGTGAATCCCTTCATGATAAGGTGGGCAAGGTAGAAAGTCTTTCTAACCACTTTGGCAACGTGGGTGTCAAATGAGAGGTCACTATCGACTTGGGTCCCCAGGTCTCTGATTACTTTTTCCGTACTCAGTGGGTTACTGTCTATGTGATAAATTGTGGGTACTTTGTTTTTCCCAAAGGGGATGACTATACATTTTTTGGCATTTAGTTTAAGGCCATGACTCCGGCACCAGTTGTCCGTTTCATTGAGGCCTTTCTGTAGGATGTATGTATCAGCTGGTGTATCGACTATGGCACCTAGTTTGCAGTCATCTGCGAACTTTGTCAGCCACAGCCCTCCCATGTTTGCTTTCACATCTGAGAAATAAATGCCGAACAAGAGGGGTCCCAGGACAGAGCCCTGTGGGACACCACTTGTGACTGGCTTTGAGTCTGACATGGCTCCAGCGATTTTGACTTTATGGGTTCTATCCTTTAGCCAGTTTGCAACCCATCTTGTGACATATGGATTTACATTTAAGCTGTTGAGCTTGTCTATGATGCCTGAGTAGGGTATTGTCGAAAGCTTTAGCCAAGTCCAGGTAGGCTGTATGGACTGCTTTGCCCTCGTCAATGGCTCTAGTGACTGTTTCGAAAAAGTCAAGCAGGTTCAAAAGGCAGGATCTGCCCTTTACAAAGCCGAACTGGATGGGATCAAGTGTCTGTAGGTCCCCAATGTCTCTGTTTGAGTTCCATAATGATTCTTTCTATAGCTTTGCAGACCAGGTTGGTTAAGCTTATGGGGCGGTAGTTACCAGGGTCTGTAGAGGTGCCTCTTTTGTGGAGTGGGACCACTGTTGCTGTACGCCAGTGTTCATGTACATATCCTGTAGTAAGGCTAAGGTTAAATAGCATTTTTATGTGCGGGTTTAGCTCCTCTTGGAGTTCACGTAGCATGCAACCCGGGATACCGTCTGGTCCCATTTATGCTGTGTTTTTAACTTTGCTGAGGGCGGTTCTCACCTGGACATCTGAGATGACAGGGAGGTTAGATTCAGCTGGGATAAGTATTTCTTCTTTTGGGGGTGAGGGAGGGGAGAAATTTGCACTGAACCTGTCTGCTAGAATGTTGGCAATATCTGTGGGTTCAGTGTATTTCTAACATAGCAGAAGAAGGCCTTGTGGTTAGCTTAAGTGTCCATAGCGATTTTTCTCTCAAAGTTGGCCTTGGATGTTTTTATGAGGGAACGTAGCTTTCTACTAGTGCTGATCAGAGATGCCTTCTCTTTATGGGATTTTGCTCTGTCGTGCAGTAGCTTCCTTCTTTTGTTATACAGTTTGTTTATGGCTGGGGTCCACCAGACAGGACGCCTGCCCTCGATGGAGAGGGTCTTGGTTTTATTTGGGATTGCATGATCCATGCATTCTTGGAGATGTCCGTAGAAAGCATTTCTGAAGGATTCGGCATTGTGGGATGTGGTTTCCACTGGCCTAGTGGGCTTAAAGGATACCATCTCAGTCTTAAGAAGTGTAAAGTCGGCTTTTGAGAAGTTTTTCACTGTAGTCTTTTGTGTTGGGGGTGGAGGTGGGATATGTATATCCAGGGTGATTAGTTTGTGGTCAGATCTCACTAGTGAGGGGTATACTTCCGGTGTGGAGCACTTTGTCCCCATGTTTGTGATGATCAGGTCTAGTATATTATCTCCCCTTGTGGGAGAGGTGACTAGCTGTTCCATTGCATTTGAATTTATGAATTCCAGGAACCTTTGGGCTAGGGTGTTGGGGCTAGAATAATGCACCCAGTCTGTTAGGGTAGTTTAAGTCTCCCAATATGATGGTGTTTGGTGAGACATGTTTATCCTCCAATGTCTTCAGGAAGGCTGAATGGGGTTCCTGAGATTGGGAGGGTGGTCTGTAACATGCTACCAGTTGTATAGCAGTGTTTCCTACGGTTAGTTGCACCTGGATGGTCTCTGATGCTTCATGTGTTGCCACTAACCTGGAGGTGTGGGTGTCCTTGATGAATATGGACACTCCCCCTCCCTTTGTGGTTTGGCCTGAGTTTTGGGGCCGAAAAGCATGATACGAGGTATAGCCTGGTAGCGCCTGGGTGCTCTCAGGAGCCTTGAACCAGGTTTCAGTTACTGCACAGACATCGATGTTCTCCATACTGAGGAGTGCTTCGAGAGCCTGCATCTTGAGATTTAGACTTCTGGCGTTGAGCAGCATTACCCTTAATTTTTTTTTTCCATTTTTGTTTTCTAAGGAGGTGGGTTTGTCTTTTTGAGCCTTGCCTAAAAAAGGCACTATGGGGGTGGCAAGAGCCTTAGCCAATATCCGGAAGGCCAGTGGTGACGGATGCAAGCCGTCCCTTGCGAAGCAGCGTGGCTTGTCCAGCATGTCATCCCAAGCGGACAGACATTGGATCCCCCTAGAATGACGCCAGTAATTGAGCCAATTATTAAAGCTGATCATCTTGTCTTTGTATTGTGGCATCATTCTTGGTGAGGGCAAGATGCTGCTCAGGGTCATACCAGCCTGGGCTACATACTCAGAGAGCTCCTCTGTCTCTTTTCATGTAGTCCAGGGAGGTATGTCTCAGGTCATTCACACCGGCATGGACAATGACGGAGTCATATTTGTACTTGCTTTGGAGTGAACTGAGTGCGTGTGTTATGTGGCGGATCCTAGCTCCCGATAGGCAGCTCACCGTTACCCTATCCTTGTTCAGCCTGGTAAACGGAACGTCAGTGTGTCTGACTATAGAGTCACCTATTACTAGTGTATCAGGCATGGTGTTTGGCCTTAAGGGCTGTGATTGTTTGACACACTGATTTATTGAAGTATGTGTTGCATGTGTTATGTTTTGAGGTGGTGGATTTTTGGGTGTCTGCTTTGGGAGCCTCTGTTGTTTTGGTAAGTTTTTTGTTAGAGCCTCTGAGTATGTCTTTGTGTTGTGTTTGGTTTGCAGTTGTGGTAGGTCTATGTGGGACTGGGTTTGCTGTGTGTGTGGCTACCTTCTCCTCCTGTCTGGTCTTGCCAGTCCTGAGTTGAGAGAGTTCAGCCTCCAGTTTGGCTATATAGTTGCATCTCTCACATGTATTTGTGTTTGTTGGGAGGAGGAGAGGGTTGTCTGTGTACATGAGACAATTGTAGCATTGTCTCAAGATTCCCAGATTAACCAGCTGAACCGGAGAGGATGCTAGTAATCTACCACTCGACATGCTAGAATATTATAAGGGAGTGCTGTGCCTTTAAGGGAAGTGGGTACTCACAGGGGTGGTAGGTGGATGTAGTGCTTACTTTAGTTTGAGAGTGTTTACTTAGAAGAGAGGTTTTGAGAACAAGTGCTAGGCTTATAATAAAGCGAGTAGACTGATTATTATAAGAGTAGAGCTTTCATAAGGGAAAATCTGAAGAGCAGACTTGGCGGAGCCAGAAAAAGTATAACCGGCTATGTGCACAATCGCGCAAACACGGATTTTAAACAGGGAACTTCAAAAGAGCTAGAAATGGTCCAAAACAACCAATTACTACAATTTCTTGTGCTGAGGTCACTCCTTCAGGGACCGATAGGCTGCTCAAGGCTCCCCACTCCCACTGGTGAGCAAAGAAACTTCTATCCAAGTAAGGCAATGGACAACACAGGAACTACACCACAGCCCAGAATACAGCAAAGCCTGTATACTGGTCTAAACTGGTCAAGGAGAGGTGGGAAAACCAAGGATATTTTTTTTGTTTTTGAGATAGAAAGCGCACACAAATGCAGGCAATGGTAATAAATCAGTTACACAGGCTAGCACACTTTAGTGGGCAGCCTCCGCAGTTAAATTTAACAAACAAACTTTCGACCAAATGTAACAAGTGCAGATAATATATAATGCAACAAACCGCTAAAAAAACAGTTTAAGCTTGTTGAAAGTAAGCAAGAGAAGGTATTTTAGGTAAAAAAAAAAAAAAAAAAAACCCAGCAAAAAATACTTAAATCAGGAAAGTAGTCGCTTTTCTCAGTTCTCTGCTGCTAGGACCACTCTGCAGGACCACGAGGAGCTGTTTATGAAGGATCTCAGCTTTTTGTTAAGGCTGACAAGGGAGTTTTTCCAGTCTTGGGACTCTGCCTTGTTCTGCAACAGTTTTCTCCTTCTATTGTAGAGTTTGTTTATGGCAGGAGACCACCAGACTGGCTTCCTGTTTTTTGCAGGAGAGCGTCTTGGTTCTATTGGTAATGGTCCATTCCATGCATTTGTGTACATGTTGTACAGTGCATTGGAATATGATTCTGCCGTCTTGCATTTATTCTCCACTTGCAAGGGTGATGTGAAGTTAGCCACCTCAGTTTTTAGAAGCCCAAAGTTAGCTTTGGAAAAGTTTTTCGTGGTGGTTACCTTTGCAGGGGGTGTGTGGGTGGGATGTGGATATCCATGGTGACTAACTTGTGGTGAGATCTGACCAGCGAGGAGTTGACACTTGGTGTAGAGCAACAGTCGCCCATATTAGTAATAACCAGATCGAGGATGTTGCTACCCCTAGTAGGGGTAAGAATGAGCTCATCCAGGGCAGTGGAATTAAAGAATTCTAGAAAATGTTGAGCAAGTGTGTGGGTACTTGAGTAGTTTTCCCAGTTAATGGAGGGGTAGTTAGTCACCCAGTATGAGTGTGTTGGGTTGGACCTTTATATTTTCCAGGGTGTTTAGGAATGTGGAGTGGTAGTCTTGGGGGATCTATAGCAGGCAACAACTTGGATTGAAGTCTTACCCAGTGTTAGTTGTACCTTAAGTATCTCAAATGTGTTATGTTGAGCTACTAGCCTGGAGATGTGCATATCCTTTATGAATATGGAGACACCACCGCCATTAGAGCTTCAGTTCACGTTTTGCGGCCAAAAGGTGTGGCATGTTTTTATAGCCTTGTAGCGCAGGAGTGCTTTCAGGTGCCTTGAGCCAGGTCTCTGTTACTGCACACATGTTGAAGTGCTGGAGCACAAGTGCATCTTGAGATTGAGACTTCTAGCGTTGAGTAGCATAACCCTCGGATTTCATTGCTTGTGTTAGGCAACACTGTTTCCCATGTGGTTTTGTAGAGTATAAGGTTACTCTACAGACTCACTTTTACACACTCTTAAAGTTCTCAAAGTTACCCAAGAAACTTGCACTTTATCACTGTTACAGTTCAGATGCGAAGATATGCTCACAATTTGCCCGTGGTATAATCTGTGAATGTGTCCATGGTGACAGGAGGAAGATGAACTGTCCTGACTCACCATGTGTTGCAATATTTGATATGACTCTGGTACAAAGGATACTAACAATGTTTCTTTGGGGACTATCACTGTCCTCTCTGGTGGCTGGCTGTAAATGTGATTATTAGGAGGTTACTAAGCTATTGACCCAATGGTCATTTCAAGTCTAGCTGTTTCATCCTAGTGTAGTAGTGATACTCCAGTTAATACCCAGGATTGTATTTTAACTGCCCGTGTCAAGAACGGTTGTGGGCACTATCTCTGGTAAGAATTTATGGTGCTCCATCCACTCGTCCAGGTTCCTTTTGAACAGTTTCATCGAGGTGCTCTACTTCAATTGGCAGTCTTATTTCAAAGACGTGGCTGTCACTGGGAGACAAATCTGTCCCTCCAGTAAGTCCTATTCATGTTGCAGGCCATATTTGTGTCCCTGGAATGGGTGGCTCTAGTCCCGTTTGATTTGCTGATGTAAAGTTTGGGTCAGAAAGGCAGGCAGAAGTGTCCCCTAAGAAGTCGATACAATACTAAGTATAGTAACAGGGACTTTAGTCAGTCTGTGTGAAGTGCATGCTGGAATCCTTTGATTTTCTTTGTTAGAAACCTGTGAGGTCTCCCAATTGTTGCAGGTGCTTTGTACGTTACATACCAAAAGGGGCATTATACTCAGTCATGGGCCTGCTTTAGTGACTAGTATAGAGAGGTTATAACTTCCTTTGCTATAGAGGCAACTCCTTTGCTAATAAAGTGTGCTACATAGCTTCCCAGTTACAATAGACACACACTAGTCAAAGTTAAGGTCGCAGTCTACTTGTGATCCCAGATCCCTTACCACTTTGTAGGTACGTAGGGTATTGTTGTTAATTTTATAGTGTTAAGGGACATTGTTAGTTTTTTACCCAAGGGAATGATGATGCATTTCTTTGCGTTTAGTTTGAGACCATGGCTAAGACACTATTCCTCGGTCTGCATAAGACCCTTCTGAAGTATACTGATATAATTTGGGGATTCGATAATTGCACCCAGTTTGCAGTCTTCCGCAAACCTGTTTAGCCACAGCCCCTTATTTTTTGGACTGAACTTGTAAACAGTATATACCAAACAGTAGTGGGGCCTAGTACTGGCCCTTGTGGCACCCCACTGGTGACAGGTCTGCTGGTGGTTGTGGAATCGCCCACTTTTGATAGCATGTGACCAGTTTGTGAGCCATTTGGTAACTGATCTTACAACAAAGGGTATTGCATTCAATTTGCTAAGTTTAGTGTTAGTGCCGGAGTGTGGGATTGTGTGGAAGGCCTTGGCCAATTCGTGGTCTGCTGTGTGAACAGATTTGCCCTTATCAATGGCTCTGGTCACATTTTTGAAATCCACCAGGTTTAACAGGCAGGATCTGCCCTTGAAGCCACATTGGGATGGATCTAGGGTTTGGAGGTTGCCTATATCATTATTCATGAGGTCCATGATGCGTTCCATGGCCTTACAGATGAGTCTGGTTAGAGTTTTGGGTCTATAATTTCCCATGTCTGCTGCCAAACCACCTTTGTAGAGGTGCATAACTGTTGCTGTCCTCCATTCCACAGGAACATAGCTCTTGATTGAATAGAGTACTTAATGGTGATGCTAGTTCATGTTTTAGTATGTTTTGAAGGCATCCTGGGATGCCATCTGCCCTCATAGAGGCTGTTTTTTTGCCTTAGACAAGGCTTTACTGACCTGTTCTTTGGATATGTAGGGTGGGTGGGGGAGTTGGGGGTAAGGTTTGTGATATGTTTTGAGGGGATAAGGGAGTGAATTTTTTTCCAAATCTGTTTATGGCAGCAGGTTTGCTATCCCTGTGGGATCAGTGTGTGTGTGTGAGATACCGTTTGTCACTAGTTTGGCACATGCTTAGGTCCTACGTTTTAGGCTGTGTCCGTAGCTGTAAAAGGCCTTATGGTTATCCTTAGCTGTGATTGCTAAGTTTTTCTCAGTTACCCTTAGAGGATTTGACATGTTTTATTTTCCTTTTGGGGCTGAGGAGGGTCCTTCCATTGTTGGGGCATCACCTTAGTTTTCTTAGATGGCAACATTTTGCATTTGTTGTAAAGTTTGTTCATGCTGGATGTCCAGGGTGACTTGTGTTTTTTACTAGGGTATCTGGCTTTGATTCTGTCTGAACAGTCAAGTCTATACACTTACATTAAAGCCCTGTAGAATCGCTTGTATAATCTTTGGTGTAGTTACTACTTCCAGCTTTATGGGGTTGGGCTTAGAATGCTTTTATACCTTCCCCTAGGGGGGTATAGTTTGCCTTGGTGAAGCTTTTTAGTCTGTCTTCACCCTTTGTGAGTTCTGGTGTTTGTGCCCGTTTGAAGGCAATTGATTTGTGGTCAGATTCAACTGATGAGGTTCTGACAGTTGCAGTGTTGCATCTACTTTTCATTTTAGTGAGAACCAGGTCTAGTTTGTCCCTCTTGGTGGGGTTTGAACAATTTCTTCCAGGGCATTTGAGTTAACAAAGCAAGTTTAAGTTTTGCGCTAGTGAGTCAGGCCTAGAGCAGTTTTCCCAGCTGATGGTGGGGTAATTGAGATCCCCCTTGACCAGAATGTTTGGCAATATTTGGATTGATTCCAGTTAGCCCATGTAGGCCTCGTGCACATCATGATTCATGGAGGGGAATCTATAATTAGCTTTGACTTGAATGGGTGGGGTCTTGCCCACAGTAATCTGAACTTGGAGTAACTCCAGGGAGTTGTCTGTCTAAGTAGTCGGGGAGGTGAATTTATAGATAGAATCATTGTCTCCTTTGGTTCTCATACATTTGTTTTGTGGTCTGAAGGTGTGGAAGGCATTGAAGCCTTGCAAGGCCAGGGTATGCTTGAGGCCTTCAGCAAGGTGTCTGCGACTGCACAGACCTCTACATCCTCCAGTGATAGGAGTGCTTCCAGGGTGTGCAGTTTTTGGTTTAGGCTCCTAGTGTTTAGCAGCATAACTCTTATTTACCTGGGACATTAACTTGGAGAGCTCAATCATGTCTCTCTTCATATAGTCCAATGAGGTATGTCTTGGTCATTCACTCCGACATGAGCTATGACAGAGTCATAATTGTATTTGTTGCCGAGAGACCTGGGTGCATGTGTGATTTGACGAATCCAGGCATCAGACAGGCAGCTGTCTGTGACTTCCTTATCTAACCTGGGACATCCATATCCATATATCTCACTGTGGAGTCTCCAGTGACAAGAAATTTTGGTTTGCAACTGTTGCACCTTGAGGGCTTGATAGGCGAGACACTGGTGTTTGCATGTGTCCTAAGTGCTGTGGGACCTGTTAGTTGTAACAGTCTTTGTGTTTTGGAGGTGTCTGGTGTTTCAGTAAGTTTTCTGAGAGAACTTCCACATATGTTGTTTTATGTGCTGGATGCATACTGTATGTATGAGTAGTGGTACTATGTGCATGAGTAGTGATGGGTGAGCTTGACAAACCTCTTCAGTGTTACTGTTTCGATTGCTAGAGAGGATTAGAGTGAGTTATTAGTAGAGGGTTGTCCTTGCACACTGTCCCAGGAGACCCAAATAAACAAGGCTGGCAGGAGAAACAAGGGTGGGCCAACTGTCCGTAATGCTAGGTTTGGAGAACCGTTATCACAAAGGGGGTGCTTTCAGGACTGATCTAGGAGATGCTCTGTAGATGGGTATTTCTGACGGGGTTTTTGGCTGGTGGTTTAACAGGTCACTGCTCACTAGCAATACTTGGACCAGAAATGTACTAACGATGAGGACTACACTAATGTACTACAGCTGTATTTAAGGGAAAACTTGTCAAAATGATCTGTGTGGCTATGGCGCACAATTGCATAGCAGTGCACGGTGCTGCACAGTGTGCAAACAAACAGAAACCCACTCAAACACAGGGTTTACTTTTAAAAATCAAAAGCCCCATTGGGGGTACTTATTTCAAGTCCTAGACCAGGGGTCTGCAACCTGTGTCTCTGGAGCTGCATGTGGCTCTTCCACCCCTCTGAATTGGCTCCCTATAACTTTTGAAAAAAAAAAAATATGGAAATAATGGCTATTTTTATTTTTTCTTTCAAAGTGAACATCTCTTATTTTGGAGATCAAGGTGATACTATGATACTAAAATTTTAAAGTTTTAATATTTTGCCACCCAAAATATGCATCCCATTCTACAACATCTACAGCATGCTGGTTTCCCCTGCCACCTGCAGGTGGTTAATCTTGAGTTTTTGATCCCCTGTAAGCAAACCATGGATAAATCCAAAAAAAGAAGTGTCTCTGAAGAAAATAGAGAGTTTATTTCTGTGTGGACAGATTACTTTGGTTTCACTGCCAACAATGCTGGCTTATATGTATGCTTGATATGTGGTGAGAAATTAGCAAACAGAAAACGTAATGTTGAAAGACCTTTCCAGAACAAGCTGGAGATGAATGAGAGTGATTTTGGAACTGCTGTGGAAATGTGATCAGAGCAGGTCTATATTAGATAATCGAAGTTTCAAAAGTTCGACTGCCATAGTGTCGACACCATATGATCGAAGTTCGAATATCTAATAAAAAAAAATACACAAATAACCTACCTGAACGTTTTAAGCAGGGGGGAAAGCACCCCCACTCTTTAAATATACCAATTCCGCACTGTACAGAGATCTTCGTTAAAACGTTCGAACTTTCAAAAATTCATTTGGTGTCGACCATATGACAGTTAAACTTTTGAAAGTTCCAAAGTTTGTAAAATCAATCATTTAAACAAATTATGATAAAAACTATGTACATATTTTACAAAGGCCTCAGGCACTGAATGAAATGCTATAGATGTAAAGAAGGGTGCAATATTCATTCATTCATACTTTTCAAAGTGACTAATTTGATGGAGACAGATCTAAATTCAATGACTGAATAAGGGATAAAACTTCTGTCCAGGGGTTGTTAGTCCATTTTCTGGGATATATTCTTGCTTCTTTAACTTTTATTTCCATCAACGCTACTTCAAGCAAGAGGGTCTTGAAAGTAAGCTTGGAATGGAGGATGACATCCATCTTCTTCTAGTTAATTTTTTGGCTGCTGCTAGGATTGCCCAAAGAAGATACTTATTTTTGTTATTCAATACAATAGATTCATTTACATTCAGAACGGTTTTGATAATATAAAGGAATCAGTAAAGATGGCTTGGAGAAAATTTTCAATATCATTTCAAAATTTCTTAATGTGAGAACAATCATAAAAGATGAGACCAATCGGCCTTGCATTTTAAAGAGTCTCCAACACGCCACCTGCTCCGAGGAGTTAAATTTAGCAATCATACTAGGCGTGTAAAAACCTCTATGCAAAAATTCCCAGGATAAAACTTTCCACGTTTGTAAGTTAGAGGTTAATTTAAGAGAATGTAAAATTTTTGATTTATTGGTAGAAGTTAGGGACAATGTCCAGTCTGTAGTACAAAATCCCAAAACCTCTTATTAGGAGTAGTCTTATAAGTAATAATTTTATAAATTTTTGAAATTAAAATTTTCCAATTAAATTCACCATGTAGTATTTCATTCATAAGAGTTATGCATTTAGGTGGAGATCTAAAGGAAGAACTCTGTATTGTTCTGCACAAATCTTGAGTGAATGGAAGCAGACTATTGAACTAGCCAGTCTGATGATGGTAGATCATATTCTTTGATCAGAATTTGTGCATCTATGGTAACTAAATTCTTTGTGCAGTGAAACCAGCATGTACATTTATTTTCCTTTCCCAATAGCTGTGTAACTAGACTAATATTATCGAAAAAGTTTTTTGTAGCTTTAAAGGGGAATAAAAGCTGGATCCATGTTTTAATGTCAATATTGTTGTTTACAAAGCTTCTAAAGGACTTATGGATATGGTTTAAGTAATCTAGGTTATTAAATTTTAATAGTATACTGTATATTAATACAAAGTACATACCAAAGTTTGTTACTTAATTTGCTTAATTGTAATTTTTTTGTTAGTTTTTCGTTTAGGATAATACTTGTATGTAGTGTTTTTCAAGCCGAAGAATGTTTGGGATCTATCCAATTTAATATTGTTTTTAGGTTCGAGGCTGTGATATAGGATTCTAAATCTGAGAAATGTATTCCTGCAAGCACCCGTGGTCTGATGTGATTGGTTAGAGCTATTCTATGCTTTTTGGGGTACCATAAAAAAATGTAATAGAGTTTTGTTTATTTCCTTTTAAAAGTTTTTTACTGGGTAATACAGAAATAGAAAGAGTTATGCAATTTATATTTGGCAATAAGATCATTTTAATCAATTGTAATCTATCTTCAAATTTTAGATGCAATTTATTCAATTTATCTGAGAGTTTAGTGAGTTTATAATGTTTTTATAGTTTGTGTTTAAAGTTAGGCCTATATTTTCACATAGGTCAATCCCTAGATACTTCAAAGAAGAAACCCGTTTCCCAATTATTTCAGTAGTAGTTGAATTAGTATTATCATTAGAATTTTTTTTATTTAAGAGCATATGATTAGATTTAGAGCTGCTAATTTTAAGACCAGAAATACAGTAAATTTTTTTTGACTAGCATATCTAATTCTTGTAAGGATTCTTCGGAATTTATTAAAGTAAGCAAGATATCGTCTGCAAATAACATTATCTTGGAATTAAATTGATTATGTATATTTAGGCCTATAATTTTAGAATCTGACTGAATTACCAAAGAAAGGAGTTCTATTGCTAAAGCGAATAAAATCTGAGACATTGGGCATCCCTGTTTGGTACTTTTAGTAATTTTGATTGGTTCTGATGTAAATGGACCTAATTTTACATATGCTAAATTGTTATAATAAATATTTTTTTATAAAAGTAATGAATTGAGTGGGGAATTTATATAATTCTAGAATTTCAAAAAGATAATTCCAGTTTAATGAGTCAAAGGCCTTCTCAATATCAAGAGTGATTTATAAGAGCCTCTTGTTTGTCTCCGTTTAGGATATCTATAGTAGTTATAATTCTTTGACTATTATCTTGGGTATGTCTATTATAAATAAATCCCATTTGGTCTTCTGAGATGAGATGGGTTAATGATTTCTTAAATCTGTTAACTAGTATAGACAGTAGTTTGTAATCCTTGTTAATCAAATAAATTGGTCTATATGATTTGCATAAATGAGTCTTTATTTTTTTTTAATATGGGAGTAATTAGTGAGTGTCTCCACAAGGATCGAATTGTACCTTGTAAATGAGATTCATTTAGGGCTTCGTGTAAGAGTGATATAGCAGCGGGTGGCAGAAGCTTATATATTTCATTAATAATACCATCTATACCCAGTGATTTATTATTTTTGCTTTTTTGAATTTTCCCATTAATTTCCTTTAATGAGATTCTAATCAGTCTCTGGTAGATTCTTAAATTCCAGGAAGTTTGAGCTATGCTCTGAGAGTTCATGTTGAATGTCTGTTTTTGTACTGTTCCAAGAAATGATACTTAAATGCATCCAAGATGTCGCCAATATCAGAAACTATTTTATTTTTTCTCCCTTCATGGAGTATACTCAAAATATTATTTTTAATGGAATTTCTTTTCACTCTGTGTTAAATTATGCAAATATTTTGGAGATACAGAGAGAGAATTTAATTTTAATATTTCTAGGGCCAAGTTGGTTTTATGAGTTAAAATGTAGTTATATTTTTTGTTTTAAGGAGTGTTTCTTTTTCTTGTGTGGAATGGTTCTAGTATTATCTTTATTAATTGATACAGTTTGTTATTGTATATTAGATGGTTCTGACTCCCATTCCTTCATTTTATTATTAAACCATGCGATAATTTTGGCATATAAATAGGCTTTCAATGAATCCCAAAGTATTACTACATTTACTTCGCTGGTTAAATTTGTATCTAAGAAAAATTCTATCTCTGTATCAAGCCAAGGTTTGAACTGTTTCATTTTAGTAATATATGCTGGTATTCTTTAGTGAAAGTTTTTTAAAAGCTGTTTGAAGAAAAGTAAAAGTAAGTGCATTGTGATCGGACATAGGGCATGGGAGTATTGTAAAGCATGATATTTTTGTTTTTAGATCTTGGGATATAAATACTTTATCAATTCTGGTTTGAGTCCTATGTCTAAAATCACAGTGGGAAAATTCTAATGAATTATCATTTCTAAGATAACTTACAGTTATTTGATTTATTTTATCTACCCATTTTTTAAGATTTTTCCCTATAGGAGTAATACGAAAAGGTTTCTTGTTAGTAGTTTCTGAGTCCTTCAGCAAACACAGTCACCTCATAAAATCAAACTGCCCTTAGAATTGTTAGTGATGAGTTCTAAGTATTGTTTTTTTATTGTTACCCCAATTCCCGGAAACCAATAGACATTGACCAGTGTCCAAATTCTATTTCTAAATTTTATTATTATAATTGATAAAAGTCCTTCCTTATCTTTATAATTATACAACATTTGAGGAGAAATGACGCTTTTCCTCCATAGTGTTAGAACACCGCTGGTCTTTTCGGTGCATGAGGAGATGGATAGTTTTAGGTATTCGTTCGGGTTCCAGCTAAAACTGTAATTTATTTTGAAGTGGGTTTCTTGTAAAAATATTACTTGTGCTTTATTTAATTTCAAGTATTTTAACAGGTTGAGTCTTTTCCCTGGATTATTTAATCCATTAACGTTTAAGGAAAGAAAAATCAAATCCATCTTATTTATTCAATGTTTTAGAGTGTAGTAAGTGTGATAACAAAGTACTCATGATATTTAGGATTTGCGTACCCTTCTTAGGTTATATTTTAGCGACAAGGTGCTTATTCCCAATATAAAATACAATTTAATATCGGACTGAGGCCTAAAAAAGGAAAAATATTTAAAGCTAAACATTTAATAATCAGTAAATCCATTAACTGACATGGAATGTAAAACATTCCTAATCTGACAGGAAAAAAAATCCAGTGAGATTAACCATCACTTCCAATTTTTTGGAATAAGTTTGTCTAACTTGAGACTTCAGAGTATGTATTTTATGAAATTCTAAAGATTAATTGATATGAGCGAACAACAATATATTGATGTAATGTATAGTTTGATTATATATAGTACAACTAAATTTCACTAATAAGCCGTTGTTTGATTAAAAAAAATACATATCCTCACTTCTGTATGAATTATTATACAAGCAAATAATTTACAAATTGATAATGAGCATGTATAGGTGATATTTATCAATTAAGGTCTCAAACAGCATCTGAATACGTAAAATTTCCAATAATTTAAAGATGGGTAAACAGTGTTAACCAGGATAAATCAGTACAGTAGTAGATCAGTATTTATAGTAACTGATATTACATGTAACAAATTGCTAAAGCATTTCTCTCGCTATGAGGTGTTATGTGATTGTCACTCCTCTATATAGTAATTTCACATATTTCCCTACTGCTACTAGTTAGTAACAATATTACAATAGTATAATCATGAGCAGGACATATGGAAATGGGATGTATATTTACAAATGGTGATGGTTGACAGAGGAGATACTGCTCAAGCAATTCCTATCTTTTACAAAATCAGTAAGTTCATATAACCATGAAAAGACTACCAACAATAATTAATAAATATAAATTTACTTTCTATCAAATTATGCAAGGTTTTATATAAAGAAGCATGGCTGTCTTAATATTTCATCAACAATTGAATAGTCTTCACTATTGTAAGGTAAAACTTGGTAGAGTCAACAATTTCGAACATATTTAAATGCAGAGTCCATTACTCATTCAAGACTTTTTTTTTTTTTTTTTTGTACATGTATATTTATTTCTTTCCTCTTTCAACCTTCTTTTAATGAAAAGAAATTAGAAGTTATGTACTCACCATAACGTTCCATCTGAGTAGGTGGATTCATTTGTCTGCAACCTGTGGGTTATGGATCCGATATCGGATCCGAACCGGCATGGTTTTCCAGCTATGGATCCAAGCTCTCAGCTCCTCCCCTCACCCATAATGCCCTGCTCTACCCTCATGACCTCAGATCGAGTTTGCCAAAGCAACAATACCCTAAAAAGGGTAACAAAGAATATGCAGGAAACTGAAAGGCCAGGGGATAGGAGGCGGGATGGTTGCAGACAAATGAATACACCTACTCAGATGGAGCGTTATGGTGAGTACATAACTTCTAAATCTGAAGTAGGATATTCATTTGTCTGCAACCTGTGGGACAGAGTCCCCAGCTACCTGAATCTTGGGCCATCATGGAAGGATATTCCGGAGCACATGAGCCAAAGGATGCTCTACCCTAGATGCAAGATCCAACTTATAGTGGGAAATAAACGTATGAGATGAAGCCCACGTGGCTGCTGCACAAATATCATCTAGAGGAATCCTAGCCTTGAAGGCTGCCGAGGTAGATACTGACCGGGTTGAATGGGCATGAACACCCTCCGGTGCGGGCCTTCCTGAAGCTTGATAAGCCAATAAAATGCACTGTGAAATCCAGTGGGACAGAGAAACTTGAGATTGGCTTGCCCAAATTGAATTTTGCAAAGGAAATAAACAGCTGGTCGGATTGCCTATGACCAGCTGTCCTGTTCAGATAAAATCTAAGTTGCCTGTGAACATCTAGTGAATGTAGCTTATATTCACCTTTGTTTTCATATTTAGGGAAGAAAACAGGGAGGTTAATGGATTGATTGATGTTTGCTTCAGAAGCGATTTTAGGAAGAAAGGACGGGTTGGTCCTGAGGGAGACACGGTCCGGATGAAATACCAAGTAAGGAGGTTTAGCTGATAAAGCTTGAAGTTCAGAAACTCTCTTGGCTGATGTAATGGCTACCAAAAGGCTGTCTTGTAGGACAAGAATTTGAGATCCACCGTAGCTGGCTCGAAGGAGGAGCGGTCAAGGCCTGTAGGACCAAAGAAAGGTCCCAAGGAGGAACTGCTTGTTTTATAGGGGCCTGAGAAGAAAAGTACCTTTAAGAAATATTTTACACAATTTGGCTGACATAAGAGGATTAGAGTCATGGCCAATGTGATAGTGAGAAATTGCCGCCAGTTGAACTTTGACTGTGGAACTGCTGGCACCATCGTTAAAGAGAGTGGTTAGAAAGTCAAGCACTAAAGGGAGAGGAACCGTGAAGGGATTCAGGCCTTGCCGCTCCGCCCACAAAGAGAAGCGTTTCCATTTGCTTGGTAAACCTTTCTAGTGGATGGTTTATGAGCCGCCACCAAAATAGCCTTTACAGGTGAAGAAATACCGAGTCCTTATCAAGAGTGGAACTGGAGCAGCTGCGGTCAGCTTCAGGTTGTCCAGGTTCGGAGGAGGAATGCAGGATGGATGGGATATCAGATCCGGGATGGGATCTAGAATCCAAGGAGGATTCACCGAGTGAGACCTTAGGAAGGGGAACCAGATCTGTCGAGGCCAGAATGGAGCAATGAGAATCATTCTGCAACCCACCCGAGAGGCTTTCTGAAGAACTTGCAGCATCAGAGGCAAGGGTGGATAGGCATACAGAAGACCGGGTGGCCAAGCATGCACCAGAGCGTCTCTTGGGGTACCTCCGGGAGGAGGTATTAGAGCGAAAAAACTGTCGCACTTGGTGTTTGAGGGAGAAGCAAAAAGATCGCATGAAGGGGTTCCCCACCGTGCGAATATGCGTTCCGCTACTTGACAATTGAGAGACCACTTCGTAAGGGGTCAGAATGGATGCGACTGAGCTTGTCCGCTAGGATGTTGGACCGACCGGAATGTGCGTTGCTATTAGAAAGCGATTGGTGGAGATTGCCCATTCCCAAACTCTCATGGCCTCTCGACAAAGAGGGTAAGACCTTGTTCCCCCTTGCTTGTTGATGTACCAGACAACAGACATGTTGTCCGATTGAATCGCAATTGTTCCCAAGGGAAGAAAGTCCTGAAGTGCTAGCAACGCTAAGAGCACTGCTCTCATCTCTAGAACATTGATATGCAGTAAGGTCTCTGAATCGTTCCACGTGCCTTGGACGGTCCGGCCCGCAAAGTGCCCCCCCCACCCGAGGCGGGAGGCGTCCGTGGTCACCGTGGCGAGAGGGGGAGAAGCACAAAATGGGCGGCCTTTGTGGAGATCCGGGGAGTGGAGCCACCACAAGAGGGACCGCTTGCAAGCCTTGCTGATCGCTATGGGATGATGCATGGGGAGAGCAAGGTATGACCACTGTACTAAGAGCGTCCACTGTAGAATGCGTATTGAGCCTGGCAAGAGGAAGAAGTGCTATAGCCGATGCCATGGACCCTAGAGCCCTCAGGACCAACTCCGCTGGAACAGAACTTGAATGGAGAATGGCCCGCACCTGGAGCTGCAGATTTAGAACTCTGTCCGCAGTGAGGAAGGCTCGTAAACTCCTTGTGTCTAGCCTGGCCCCTATAAAATCTAAGAGCTGTGTGGGTGCCAGGTTGGACTTTTTTGTATTTATTGTGATGCCCAGAAAGGGAGCAAGATGGAGAAAGGAGTCTCGCCAATAGAAGTAGATGCCTTGTTGGGGCGGTAAGAAGCCAGTCGTCCAGGTAGGGAAAGACCTGCACCCCCTGAAGCCTCAGGTGGGCCGCTACCACTGCTAATACTTTGGTGAACACCCTGGGGGCTGTGGTGAGACCAAAGGGAAGGACCCGAACTGGTAGTGACTGGCTCCCAGCCGAAGCGGAGAAACCTCCTGAGCGCCTGTCCATCAGGATGTGGTAGCACGCGTCCTTGAGGTCTATCGAGCACATCCAGTGATTTTCTCCCAGAAGGGGAGAATAGATTGCAGAGTGACCATTGAATTTTTCTTTGGGGACTGCCAGATTCAAGAGAGAGGTCTAGGATTGGTCTTAGTTCCCCCGTCTTTTTGGCACTAAAAGAATCTGGAGTAGAACCCTGATCCGATCTGGTCTGGGGAACGGGCTGGATGGCTCTTTTCTTTAGCAGATGGCCAATTTCTGCCAAAGCGGCCTCCCGCTGACCGGGTGGGGCGCCTGGGAGGGACTTCAACTTTGGAAGGTGAAGGAAAGGAATGCGATATCCCTGGATATGATTTGGAGAACCCAGCGGTCCGATGTTATGGACTCCCATGCCGCTAGGTGCCCTGAAAAACGTCCCCCGACTGCCTCCAGAGTAGAGCAGTCGGGCAACCCCTCAGGGTTGCTCTGGCCGCTCAGAGAAAGGTTCCCTGGACCCGAAGTTTCTGGGAGCCCCTCTGCCTCTAGGGTGGCGTCCTCCCTGTCCTCCTCTGCCACGGAAGGACTGGTTGTCCGGAGCAGGCTGGGACTGCTGCGACTTCCGGAACCACATCTTCTTCTGACCCTTTTGGTTCCTAGAATAGGGCCTCTGGGGTGCAGAGAAGCGGATCCCAACGGCAGACAGCGTCTTCCCGTCCTTTTCGCTCTGGGTCAACGTCTCGCGAACGGTCTTGCCAAACAGAGCAGAACCATCAAAGGGGGCGTTCGCAAACGACGCTTTGAAGGGCTCAGAAAAATCGCGAGTGACGGAGCCGGGCCTGGCCTCTAGTGACCAGTCCTGTCCCGCAGCTCTAGGCGCCCTCCGTTGCATGGGAGAGTAGCCGCATAGAAGTATTTGTAACTGACCTAAGAGTGGCCATACGGGTGGAGTGCAGAACTCTGTCCTCCTCGAAATGGACTCAGGGGATGCAGCGTATTCCTTAATAAGATCTCGCTGCATCCGAATAACATGTGCCAAATAGTTCAGCGCCCTTACCGAGAAGGTCGCCGAACTGAACATCCGCTTCCCCAAGCGGTCCATCATCGAGACTCCTTGCTCGGTGGGTGGACTGAGGACTCTCCTGAGCCAGTTCCCTCTTTGTGGCCGCCCGTCAACATGGCATCTACCGGAGGCCCTTACTCCAATGGGTCCGGTCGGATGGCGGACTAAGGATCCTATCCGGTCTTTTGGGAATTGGCTCCACGGTGTCCGGTTCCTTCCACGCCCTGGTGGTAATAAGGTCCACCAGGGGGTCGGCAGGGGGGGACACCCAAGAGGTAGACGGGCCCGTTTCAAATGCCTCCAAGAACACGGACTCGTCCGAGGAAGACTTGGGGGCAGACCACCCCCCCCTTATACGGAGCATTTCCATGATGTCTCCAAAGGAGACATCCTCGGGGGGTGACCGTGGGAGCCTTCCCTTCCTCCAAGTCCGTGTCTTCAGTGAGAGACTCCGGGGTTTTTAATTTAAATTTAAAGGTTTTTTAAAAATTCAAGTTTCAAAGTTAGAGCTGCCATAGTGTGGACACCATATGATCGAAGTTGAATATCTAATAAAAAAAATACACAAATAACCTACCTGAGCGTTTTAAGCGAAGCACCCCCACTCTTTAAATATACCAATTCCGCACTGTACAGAGATCTTCGTTAAAACGTTCGAACTTTCAAAAATTCATTTGGTGTCGACCATATGACAGTTAAACTTTTGAAAGTTCAAAGTTTGTAAAATCAATCATTTAAACAAATTATGATAAAAACTATGTACATATTTTACAAAGGCCTCAGGCACTGAATGAAATGCTATAGATGTAAAGAAGGGTGCAATATTCATTCATTCATACTTTTCAAAGTGACTAATTTGATGGAGACAGATCTAAATTCAATGACTGAATAGGGATAAAACTTCTGTCCAGGGGTTGTTAGTCCATTTTCTGGGATATATTCTTGCTTCTTTACTAGCACTTTTATTTCCATCAAGCTACTTCAAGCAAGAGGGTCTTGAAAGTAAGCTTGGAATGGAGGATGACATCCATCTTCTTCTAGTTAATTTTTTGGCTGCTGCTAGGATTGCCCAAAGAAGATACTTATTTTTGTTATTCAATACAATAGATTCATTTACATTCAGAACGGTTTTGATAATATAAAGGAATCAGTAAAGATGGCTTGGAGAAAATTTTCAATATCATTTCAAAATTTCTTAATGTGAGAACAATCATAAAAGATGTGAGACCAATCGGCCTTGCATTTTAAAGAGTCTCCAACACGCCACCTGCTCCGAGGAGTTAAATTTAGCAATCATACTAGGCGTGTAAAAACCTCTATGCAAAAATTCCCAGGATAAAACTTTCCACGTTTGTAAGTTAGAGGTTAATTTAAGAGAATGTAAAATTTTTGATTTATTAGTAGAAGTTAGGGACAATGTCCAGTCTGTAGTACAAAATCCCAAAACCTAGGAGTAGTCTTATAAGTAATAATTTTATAAATTTTTGAAATTAAAATTTTCCAATTAAATTCACCATGTAGTATTTCATTCATAAGAGTTATGCATTTAGGTGGAGAGCTAAAGGAAGAACTCTGTATTGTTCTGCACAAATCTTGAGTGAATGGAAGCAGACTATTGAAATAGCCAGTCTGATGATGGTAGATCATATTCTTTGATCAGAATTTGTGCATCTATGGTAACTAAATTCTTTGTGCAGTGAAACCAGCATGTACATTTATTTTCCTTTCCCAATAGCTGTGTAACTAGACTAATATTATCGAAAAAGTTTTTTGTAGCTTTAAAGGGGAATAAAAGCTGGATCCATGTTTTAATGTCAATATTGTTGTTTACAAAGCTTCTAAAGGACTTATGGATATGGTTTAAGTAATCTAGGTTATTAAATTTTAATAGTATACTGTATATTAATACAAAGTACATACCAAAGTTTGTTACTTAATTTGCTTAATTGTAATTTTTTTGTTAGTTTTTCGTTTAGGATAATACTTGTATGTAGTGTTTTTCAAGCCGAAGAACGTTTGGGATCTATCCAATTTAATATTGTTTTTAGGTTCGAGGCTGTGATATAGGATTCTAAATCTGAGAAATGTATTCCTGCAAGCACCCGTGGTCTGATGTGATTGGTTAGAGCTATTCTATGCTTTTTGGGGTACCATAAAAAAATGTAATAGAGTTTTGTTTATTTCCTTTTTAAAGTTTTTTACTGGGTAATACAGAAATAGAAAGAGTTATGCAATTTATATTTGGCAATAAGATCATTTTAATCAATTGTAATCTATCTTCAAATTTTAGATGCAATTTATTCAATTTATCTGAGAGTTTAGTGAGTTTATAATGTTTTTATAGTTTGTGTTTAAAGTTAGGCCTATATTTTCACATAGGTCAATCCCTAGATACTTCAAAGAAGAAACCCGTTTCCCAATTATTTCAGTAGTAGTTGAATTAGTATTATCATTAGAATTTTTTTTATTTAAGAGCATATGATTAGATTTAGAGCTGCTAATTTTAAGACCAGAAATACAGTAAATTTTTTTTGACTAGCATATCTAATTCTTGTAAGGATTCTTCGGAATTTATTAAAGTAAGCAAGATATCGTCTGCAAATAACATTATCTTGGAATTAAATTGATTATGTATATTTAGGCCTATAATTTTAGAATCTGACTGAATTACCAAAGAAAGGAGTTCTATTGCTAAAGCGAATAAAATCTGAGACATTGGGCATCCCTGTTTGGTACTTTTAGTAATTTTGATTGGTTCTGATGTAAATGGACCTAATTTTACATATGCTAAATTGTTATAATAAATATTTTTTTATAAAAGTAATGAATTGAGTGGGGAATTTATATAATTCTAGAATTTCAAAAAGATAATTCCAGTTTAATGGAGTCAAAGGCCTTCTCAATATCAAGAGTGATTTATAAGAGCCTCTTGTTTGTCTCCGTTTAGGATATCTATAGTAGTTATAATTCTTTGACTATTATCTTGGGTATGTCTATTATAAATAAATCCCATTTGGTCTTTTGAGATGAGATGGGTTAATGATTTCTTAAATCTGTTAACTAGTATAGACAGTAGTTTGTAATCCTTGTTAATCAAATAAATTGGTCTATATGATTTGCATAAATGAGTCTTTATTTTTTTTTAATATGGGAGTAATTAGTGAGTGTCTCCACAAGGATCGAATTGTACCTTGTAAATGAGATTCATTTAGGGCTTCTTGTAAGAGTGATATAGCAGCGGGTGGCAGAAGCTTATATATTTCATTAATAATACCATCTATACCCAGTGATTTATATATATATATATATATATATATATATATATATATATATTTATATATATATATATATATATATATATATATATATATATATAAATACACAGTTCATATTCGTATGTGTGTGTGTATATATATATATATATATATATATATATATATATATATATATATATATATATATATATATATATATATATATATATATATATATATATATATATATATACACACACATAATTATGTCTACATATCATTACGCACATATATGTTGATTTGCATTCTCTGTATTAATTTTGTCAATAACTAAGAGAGCCTTTGTGTTTGAAAGAAAAGTTTGAGAATGGAATTAAAGGAAAATTCCCCTTCTTAACATGTTGTCCAATTATTTGTTGTAGTTGTCAGACAATCTCTCGTAACACATCTCAAATACTGATACGTATATCAGAGTCTATATTGCAGATGTTATTGTGTGTAAATAATAATAAGGTAGACTCATTTTCATTTAACTCTTATTTCAATTAACTCTCATTTCAATAACTGTTCAAAGAGTTCTAAAATCACATATCTAGCTAGACATCTATCTACTATCCTTTTCCCCCCACTATTGTATATGAGGACAACATTCCAGTAGTAGTAATCCTCTAGGGCTTTAACATTTTGAAATTAGCTTAACTTTATATACCAGCTGCAGGGTGGAGATTAATTGTAACATCACTAAGCATGGTTAAGCAGAAATGTATTAATATTTTAGATATTTGTGCCTCATGGGCCAGCCTCTATAACAGTTATATTGTATATTTCCTCAATATCTACACTGTAAGGTACAGCACAGTTGTACCAAATGAAGCAGATATCCCAAATCAAAGCTGAAAGAGCCCGAGTCCAAATGTGAAATGATGGTACTAGAAAATGATTTTATATGCTCCCTATGACTGTCCTTACTGTTTTACCCACTGGGAGATTTTAAACGGGAGCAGTTTGTGTTAGAGCCAATTGTAACTAAATATTTATACTATATTCTAACTTGTCACCAGATTATTATGACTGCTCTTGATCACAAACTGAGGTCTTAGTACAAAGCTTTTAAGATTTCTATGAGTCATCAGAACCTGTTTAAACATGTATTGGTTACTGTCAGCTATGATGTACAATGTATGGGCTCATATCTGTAACTTATACTTGCCCTAGAACTCCTTAATAGGTATGAATTAATAAATGCCTGATTTGCTTTCCTCCTCACATATTCATTTGTGCACAGCAGTGATCAGGGTACCAGACATGCTTTAATGTAGGTACAAGTTCACAGGATTTCACAATATATCGGTTGTATTGTCTGTGTGGCATCCTCAGGATGGAACAGCATCTGTTCTGATGTTATGCTCCTGTTACAGTCGAGTTGTGAATGGTGGAGTTCTGTACTGAAGGAGATTATGATATAGTCAAAAGCAATACTGTACTTGGATGCAAAAAATAAGCATAAGCTGATTCAGGCCTTTTCTTAATTAGCACAGATGGATATACTCAACGAAGATTACCTTATCTGATGTTCATGGCACATTTTTCACAGTTGTCATAACCATTTTAGTTTGTCATGTTTAACTTTTGTTTAATTTATTGATCTAGGATTTTACTATACCATTCTAAACTGTACCGTCGTTGTCTCACAGCAAGAGGCTCTCCCGTTCGATTCTTGGCTGGAGCGCCCCCTGTGTGAAGTCTGCATGTCCTTCTCGTGGTAGAGTGGCATTCGATTATTTTCTCAATAAAGAACGTGAGCGTAAACAGTACAGTGTGCTATAGCATTTCCTCATTCATGTTACTCAAGAGTAATAGCACTTTACTAGAGGCTATTTGAATGATGATGATTTCTAGGAAATCTATAAACTAAACTTTTTTCCACAATGAGGTAGCCTTCTGTGCCCCACTTTCATATAATTAAGTTTAATACCACTTAGGAAACAAGTTAGAGAGGGACTGGTAAGTCAATATAAATATATATAGTTGCTTGTGTGTAGACTAGGGTAATAATGTATTATTAGTGACATATTATGTAAAGCCAAATCTATTAATTTTTGATCTGTTAATTTCCCAAACACTTGAGATTTGTAATGTAGCAGTGATGTCATCGCCATTTACATAGTCCCGCCTTGATTACTATAGAGATCAGTTTCTAATTAATTTTACTTGGATCAAATTAAGAATTCTAATAATTTCTAACATTTAGTTTAGTGTCTTATTTGCATTATGTTTCAGGTAACTTCAGGCTGCTGAATCAGCGAAATAGGCAAAGGAGATCTCTGTTACACGTCAGCAACACTCGTACAGCTGACCAAGGATTTCTAACACAGTACGCAACAAGCTTCTTAATGTTAAACAAAGCTCCGTTTACAGGCAGCCACGAGAGTACTTGAGTGAAGAAAAAAAGGGAGAAGCAGCTTTTGAATTCAGTGCAGTGCTTGAGGTTACTTTCCTCACGAAAGAAAGAAATGACAGTTTGGAATGTTAAAACGCCAAGCTGGAAATTAGAGTCAGGTAAAGAATATTATATGTTGACGTCATAGTGATAGAATGCTTGAAACAACTTCAAAAAAAGGAAAAATAAATGCATATAACGAGTTCTTTGCATTGTATACATAAAATCAGATTCTGAAATAATCTATTTGATTGCTAATTAAACGGACAGTTCTAAAATTACCTGTTTCAAACATCTCCCTATATTATTTCCCTCTTCTTCCCTTAAAATAATGGAAGGAAGGAAAGACAATTCAATAAATAAATGAACATGTGTGCAGGATTCAACTTGCTATACACCCTAGGTATCACTAGCAGTTGTATCTAATAATAATATAGCATTATTCATTTTAGATTGCAAGTTTTATAAAGATATATGCAAGACAAAGTGATGATGCATACTTAGGTCTAGGTTTCCCTAAACGTTTTATGACTTAGTTTGATCTTTGAGAGAATTAGGAAATCCAGTAATTTTTACTCCAGTTTTCAATTTCTTCTTTCTTACATCCATCCAGTTGTTTTTCTCAGATTATCTTTTAAGGGTCATAGATGGTGTCCAGCCCATACCTTCTGGGATTGTAATGATATTGTTTTGGATAAAAGAAACAGCTTCTATATTGAAAGATCTCATCTCATTCTGATGGTAGATTTTGATTTTGGCTGGATAGACTAATTGTGCTTTAATTTTATTTTATTTTGCTTTAAAAGTCTTACCAGTGGCCAAGAGATTTTTCTCATTTCCAGGACTCCTTGTCTAGCCTTGTTTGGTTTCCTTTAAAAAGACAAGGGACTTTTCCTCCAAGTTGTTCTCAGAACAAGTTATTTATCTAAGAAGGATAGGAACTTCACAACAATAGATCTTGGGGAAGAAGAAATAGGTTTCCCTATGGCTCTGTGCTCTCTCGATCCCGTAGAACATACCTTCTTTTAAATATAAGAATTCAGGCAGCCAGGAATTTAGGAAGGAAATATCTTCTGTTTTTTTTCAGGGAGACCAAAGATTCTAATATTTGTTCTCCTCTCTCTGTTTTCAATGTCGTCTACTTTATCAGCCAGTTATTTTGTTGCGGTATAGTCTCACAATGGGATTCATCTTCCTTAAGCCTTTTATCTATGTCATTCAGTGAAGTTTCAATGTTCAGAATTTCGGATTGTTGCTGCTGGAGGATTTCCTTCAGAACATCAGTTTGTTGTTGACAGTTCATCTTTAAAGTTCCAAGATTGTCAGTAAATCTGTCCATTTTTAAAGACAGTTCCTGGAGAGTGGTAGATACAGACTGGATCTCCTTCATTAATGTGGAATCAGCATGTGAAGATTTTGAGTTGCTCATCTCTGTTTAGTTGTATAATCATTAGTTTTGACGAGAAATTTTTTTAGAAAAGGCTTCAAAGTTGAGAATCTAGTAGATTGTAGATTCCCAAATACAGTGTATAACTTTAAGGAGCTGGTAATAGAATTTTTAAGTAATAATTTTCCTGTTTCTTAGTAACTGATATAGAGCTCAAGAAAAAAAATCTGTTACCAGTTGGCCATCTAGGCTCCGCCCCCACAACCTTTTTTCTGATCTTATAACAACCCATTAAGATGTACATAAATTATGTATTTAGTCTGGTTGAGGCAGCTTGACTTGTCACTTTTGGCATTTATCTTGAATGGCATATCAGAAGAATGAGTAAAGTATGTTTACAAGTCTGTACTTTTCATATTTACACAGTTTAAAAGGATGGAAGACTAGCAGCAATAGATGGGTGCTGGTACATAATGCATTAAAGAATTAGAATTACTGCTAATCTTGTTCAGGCAAGGCATCATGAGTAATGTATGCAGCTCCCAGTGAAATTAAGTGGATGGCTTACTGTAAGCTGAACCAAGTTGCATCTTACAAGAAAGGTCTTTCTGTGCACTCTTGTAGCCATCAAGGCAGTAGACAAAATTCTGTTTCACAAAGGACCATTAATGTACTGCTGCTGACTCTTGACTCGTAATTCTGGTCTTTGGTGCAGGCTGGAGAAGTTGTTTGACCGCAACTGAGCTACAAAATATAAGTATTTTTTGATTATTTTAACAGATTACTGTTTTTATAATTTAATATATATAAAGCACTTTGTCTATTCAGAATCTTCAGAAATCTTTTTCTGTTTAAAAACTGTCATAGCTTGTTGTCTTAGGCTATTTTGTCCCACCCTCCTTCCCTGTTGGTGTCTTGCTCTTATACTTGGTGGCTTTGCAGTTGCCCGCCCCTACTGTGACACACCTCCCAGTCTAGTGTCATTAGCTCATTCTTTTTAATACAGAGAACATTTGATAAGGCCTTCTGTTCCTCCTTTTACCTTTTCAAAAGTAAAACAAAACTTTTGCCTGAACCTTCTTGTGTTCTGACTGTCCTTCTCAAACATATTGGAAATATACAGTATATTTCAGAGCATTTGTTATAACTGTATTTGCTATAACCGATTTAAGTATTTTTTCTGGCTTTTGAATATTTACTCATTCTATTTAAACTGTTTTTGTGTTGATTAACTGTTTGCACTCTTAAAAGTTATTTGTTGCTTAATTTTACCTAGGCTAACACACTCAAATTATGTAGCCACTTAAAAACATTTATAGCATTTACTGTCTGTTTTTTCCTTGTCTCTGTAAAAAAAAAAATCTCTTGTTTTCCCACCTTACTGAACTAGAGTAGTCCAGTTTCAGAGTTGCTGATCCCTGGGCTTTGTTTTTAGTTCCTGTTACTGATCCATTGCCTTATTAGGAAGGAGGAAGTTTCTTTGCTTACCAGTGGGAGTGGGAAGCACTGAGCAGCCTTTTGTCCGAATTGGTGAAGTTTCAGCCAGAAACTAGTAGTCTTGCTATAAAACACGCTAAACACGTGTTTTCCAGACCAACTCTGCACAGATCCTCGTGGTGGCCTGCAGAGTGATCCAAGCAACAGAGAGCTAAAGAGTGACTTTCTACCAGATATAAGTATTTTTGTGGCTTTCCACTGTTATTAAGCTAGCGACTGCATTTCGCCTGTTTTACTGCTACTTTAAGTGATTTCTGCATTTTACACTGTTTATTGCACTTTAAGTTACTAATTGTTGCAAATTGTTTCTGTAGGCTACACACTAAAGTCTAGCCGATTTACAGCATTTATAGCATTTACTGTCTCTTTTTTCCTTATCTCTGTAATAAAACAAAAATCTCTTGTTTTCCCACTTTACTGAACTAGAGTAGTCCAGTTTCAGAGTTGCTGATCCCTGGGCTTTGTTTTTAGTTCCTGTTACTGATCCATTGCCTTATTAGGAAGGAGGGAAGTTTCTTTGCTTACCAGTGGGAGTGGGAAGCACTGAGCCTTTTGTCCGATTTGGTGAAGTTTCAGCCAGAAACTAGTAGTCCATTGGTCGTTTTGGGCCAATTCCTAGCTCCCTTTAGCCCCTGCTATAAAACACGCTAAACTGTACTGCTGATCTAACCAGCATATCCTATAACTGAAAAGTTCATCTCTACTTGATTCCCAAGTAGACTATTCTCTATCTGTAAAGCCTAGCACTTACTCCTACAGTACTTGCACCTTGATAAAGCACTCTTATTATAGATAGTACCCCACCAGCCCAAAACCCACTTCCCCGAGTCCTTTGAAAGTTCTTTATCTACTACTTCTAGTATGTCGAGGATCAGTTGCTAGTGTCCTCTCCAGCTCAACAGGTGAACCAGGGAATAATGAGGCAATGTTACAATAGCCTCATGTACTGAACAATCCTCTCCTTCTCCCACAAAACACAAATACATGCGAGATGCAACTATACGGCCAAACTGGAGGCTGAGCTCTCTCAACATAGGACTGGCAAGACCAGACAGGAGGAGAAGGCAACCACACACAATATATACCCAGTCACACATGGCACCATCACAACTTCAAATCATACACATACTCACACAAAGACATACTGAGGCTCTGGTCAAAAATTTACCAAAACAGCAGAGGCCACCAAAGCAGACACCCAAACAACTACCACCTCACGACCCAACACATGCAACACATAGACCACACAGTCAGAGTGTCAAACAGTCACAGCCCTTAAGGCCAAACAAAATGCCAGACACACTTGTCATTGGTGATTCCATAGTCAGACACACTGGCGTCCGCTCACCAGACTGAGTAAGGAGAAGGTCACAGTAAGCTGCCTGTCGGGCGCTAGAATCCGCCACATATCTCTCAACAGCAGGTACACTCAGTCATTGTCCACGCTGGTGTCAGCGACCTGAGGCGCACCTCCTTGGACTACATGAAAAGGGTAGCTCTCTGATTATGTAGCCCAGGCAGGTATGACCCTGACCTTGAGCAGTATCCTACCTTCACCTAGAATGATGCCACAATACAGTGATAAGATGATCAGCTTTAATAATTGGCTTAAATTCTGGTGTCATTCAAAGGGATCCAATGTCTGTCTGCCTGGGATGACATGCTGGACAAGCCACGCTGCTTGCACCTGTCACCCTGGGCTTCGGATATTGGCAAAGGCTCTTGCCACCCCATAGTGCCTTTTTAGGCAAGGCTCAAATTCTAAACCTACCACCCTAGAACACCAAAAGGAAAAAAACTAAGGGTAATGCTGCTCAATGCCAGAAGTCTCAATCTCAAGATGCACTTTTCGAGGCCCTTCTCAATATGGAGAACATCGATGTCTGTGCTGTGACAGAAACCTGGTTCAAGGCTCCTGAGAGCACCCCAGCACTAACAGGTTTCACCTCATATCATACGTTCGGCCCCAAAATCCGGACAACACCAAGAAAGGAGGGGTGTCCATATTCATAAAGGACACCCACACCTATGCATCTGAGACCATCCAGGTGCAATTAACCATAGGCAAGACTGCTCTGCAATTTGTAGCATGTTACAGGCCACCCTCTCAAACTCAGGAACCTCACATGGCCTTCCTGAAAACATTGGAGGGATAAATGTATCTCCAAACACCATCATACTAGGTGACTTCAACTACCCTAATATAGACTGGGAACACTACTCAAGCCCGAACACTCTAACCCAAAGATTCCTGGAGTTCATAAACTCAAATGCCATGGAACAACTAGTCACCATCCCCACAAGAGGTGAAAACATACTTGATCTCATCATCACGAACATGGGCTCAAAATGTTCAACACCGAAGTATACCCTCACTGGTGAGATCAGATCATAAACTAATCTCGCTGGAGGTCCTCATCCCGCCCCACCTGAAACAAAAAGACCACAGTGAAAAACTTCTCAAAGCCGATTTCACACTTCTAAAACTAGTGTGGTCTCCTTTAAGGCCCCTGAGCCAGTGGTAAACATTACTCAAACCGCTGAATCACTTACAAATGCCTTCTACCAGCACCTACAGGACTGCATGGATCAGGCAATCCCAAACAAAACTAAGACTCTCTGTACCAAAGGCAAGCGTCCAGTCTGGTGGACCCCAGCCATAAACAAGCTCTACAACAAAAGGAGGAAGCTACTACAAGATAGAGCAAAATCCTTGAAAGGTAAGACACCTTTGATCATTATAAGTAAAAAACTAAGAGCTCTCATAAAATCATCCAAGGCAAATTTTGAGAGAAAAATCGCCAAGGACTCTAAAGACAATCATAAGGCCTTCTTTAGCTATGTTAGAAACCTAGGAGGAAACTCCCAGATATGCTCAGAATTAGTTCAAAATGATGTGAAAATTACTGAACCTACACACATTGTTAACATACTGGCTGACAGGTTCAGTGCAAACTTCTCCGCCCCCCAAAAGGAGAGATATCTATTCCAGAGGATTGTAGCCCCCAAACATCTCCAATAGGTGAGAACTGCCCTCACTAAGGCAAAAACACAGCATCCATGGGACCGGATGGTGTCCCCGGCTGTGTGCTTCATGAACTCAACGAGGAATTAAACCCACAGTTAGGACAGCTGTTTAATCTTAGCCTCACCTCAGGATACCCAAGGACTGTGGTCCCACTTCATAAGGGCGGTGCCTCCACAGACCCTGGAAATTACCGCCCCATTAGCTTGACAAGCCTTATCTGCAAAGCCATGGAGAGGATCATAATGGAACTCCTAAATAAAGACATAGGAACTTGCAGACTTTGGATCCAACCCAGTTTGGCTTTGTCAAAGGCAGATCCTGCCTCTTAAACTTGGTTGACTTTTTCAAGACAGTCACCAAGGCCATTGATGAGGAAAGGCAGTCCATACAGCCTACCTCGACCTGGCAAAGGCCTTGACACAATACCCCACTCAGGTATCATCGAAAAACTCATCAGCTTGAATGTAAACCCATACATCACAAGATGGGTTGCAAACTGGCTAGCGACAGAACCCACAGGGTCAGAGTTGCTGGAGCCATGTCAGACTCAAAGCCTGTCACAAGTGGTGTCCCACAGGGCTCAGTCCTGGGTCCACTCTTGTTCGGCATCTACTTTTCTGAAGTACAAGCAAATACAGGAGGGTTATGGCTGACAAAGTTTGCAGATGACTGCAAACTGGGCCATAGTCGAAAACACATCTGACACAGATATCCTCCAGAAGGGCCTCACAGAAACGGATAACTGGTGCCAGAGCCATGGCCTGAAGTTAAACGCCAAAAATGCATAGTCATACCCTTCGGGAAAAACAAGGTTACCTAGCTACCATATAGGTGACAATCCACTGAGCACAGAAAAAGTCATCAGGGATCTGGGGACCCAAGTTGACAGTAGTCTTCGCTTGACACTCATGTTGCTAAAGTAGTTAGGAAAACCTTCTATATCGCCCACCTGATCATGAAGGGATTCACATCTAGATCAAGGGAGGTCATCGTCCCCTGTACTCATCACTCATTAGACCTATGATTGAGTACAATGCCCGTTCGAATGTATCTGACCAGACACCTGATGTAGCTTGAAAGGCCCCAAAAGTTCCTCACCAAAAGGATAAAGGGTCTCAAAAATATGTCTTATGCTGCCCGACTGAAAGAACTCCAGCTTTATTCAGTCTCATACCGCTTGCTCAGAGGTGACCTGTGCCTGACATATAAGGCCATGTCAAACCCAGATTTGATGAATATGCTTCACCTCAAAAATCTAGATCCCTCAGAACCACAAGGGCGGGAGACTTGAACCTTGACACGGTTATAAATAGAACGTGCTGGAGGGACAGATTCATCACCCAGAGACTCCCTATGCTGTGGAACAAAATCCCGGTACATGTGAGGCAGAGCACCTCGCTGGCCTTGTTCAAGAGGAATCTTGACCAATGGATGGGAGATCGCAGATATACCCCAGGGATTACTTCAGTGTCACTGCTTGACAGAGGCACAGAAAAATGATAGGCATAGTTTTTATTCAAACTAAAGGGGTGGCGAAAGCCACATAACTATGGGCTAGGCTTATAAATGCCCTTGGGCAGATAGCCTAGTATGAACCTATGAACCTAATTAGTAGTCCCTGCTGTATAATAAATTACACTTGGAGCCTTACTTTTAATACACCTATCCCAAGGATGAGCTGTTTGTTGGAGAGCATGTTTCAACTAAGTTAAAAGATGCCAGAGTAGCTGAGAAGAGCTTAGAGGGAGAGTTAGCTGTGGTGATGACTGTAGAGTCATCTGCGTATTGCACTAAAGATGACTGAGGACAGTAGGTATAGAGCTGATTAGTAAAGATATTAAAAAGTAAAAGTCCTAGGATAGACCCTTGAGGTACACAAATTTTGATAGGGAGAGGAGGGGCGAGTACACAAATTTTGATAGGGAGAGGAGGGGCGAGTACACAAATTTTGATAGGCAGAGGAGGGGAGAGTGCAGAGTGCCATCTCTCTGAGATTTTTCAGTGAGGTAGCTGGAGAACCATGCAGCAGTATCAAAGGAGAAGTTGAAGTTATGCAGTTTGTGCAGCAGAAGACAGTATGAGACAGTGTCGAAAGCTTTTTGAGAGGTCCAAGAATAGGCAAGAAATGTTCGTCCATGGCTATAGTGACAGTGTTGAAGGATAATAGAGCTGTAGTGGTGCTATGTTTGGGTCTGAAGCCGTGTTGAGTGGGTGTAAGCAGATTTTCCTGTATTAGATGCTGCATAACTTGTTTATGAATAATTTTTCTAGTACTTTGAGAGGATAGCGATAGGTCTAAAGTTGGAGATATCTGAGGAGTAACAACCTTTGTGTATAGGTAGAGTGTAGCATTGTTTCCAGGTGGAAGGGACTTTAGATTCAGAGAGAGAGCGATTAATTAGGATGGATACAGGGAGAGCAAGAGAGTCTGCTGCTAGTAGAAGAAAAGTGGAAGGAATATTGCCAGCTGATGCTGAGCATGGTTTTAATTTAGAGAGTAGAGTTTTGATGTAGCTAGTGGGTACAGGTTTGTGGGAGAAGGTATTTGAGGAGATGGTATTAGGAGTAGGTTCAGAAAAGTTGGAGATGTTCGTAGTAGAGGAGCTTGGGTTAGGGTTCAGTAGCTTAGATATTGAATCGATAAAATGGGTATTGAAGATAGTGGCAGTTTCTTCAAATGTTTTGTCTGGGCATAGATTGGGGGAGCTAAGATTTCCAGGATGTAATATTTGGTTAATAGAGTTCCAGAATTTTTTAGGATTAGATTTTAGGGCTGTGTGAGGTTTTGTTAAGTCCTTTTTATGTTTGTGGTTTTTTTTTTTTTTGTCAGATTTCTGAGTTCTTTATATTTTTGTAAGTCTGCAGAGAGCTTAGTTTGTGACCATTTTTTCCATAGTTTGTCTCTAGTTATCATAAGAGTACGAGTTTGAAAGCCACAGAGATATGGCGGACTTAATTCGGACTTTGCAAGGGGGAGCAAGTGAGTCTCAGATGCTAAGGAAGGTGGAGTTGAAAGCTAGGACTGCTTCTTCTAGTGGGAGTTGGGTAAGGAATTTCTAGTTTACGTTAGAGAGGAGGGCATTAAAGGATGGAAGTTGGAGAGTTTACAAATGATAAATTTAGGAGGTTTTGAGAAGTGTGGAGTGAATCAAAGCACTTAATAGGGGAGTGATCGCTCAGGGTGTTTGGTAGGATTATGATATTTGGAAGGATTAGATACAAGTACCCAGTCAATAAGAGAACTAGATGATGTGTGAGAGTTGTTTTGTATGGTAGGTTGGGAGATTAGCAGTGTAAAGCCATGTAAATTAGTATGAGTATTAGGGTTTGGATTCCTGAGATTTAACCAGTTAATGTTGACCCCCCCCCCCCCCCCCCAATGAGGAAAGTTTCATTAGGGACGTGTTGAGAAAAGTATGAGAATATTTTCAAGCAGAGGAATGTTGGCTCCTGGAGGAATATAGATTGCTGCTACTGTGATAGCGGTGTGGTAATTTATTTAACAGTTTTAGTATTTGGGGCTTTTTCTGAGCAAGTCACTTTGAAAGCTTTAATAAAACTCTGTGTGTATGCTAAAGAGAGTTGTGGTTTTTCACCAGCCTTCATTGACCTTAGGAATTCCTGGATTTTTATTGTAAACTTTTGAAATTTAAATGGGTTGTAAGTACTTTGTCTTGGTTTTAGATGCTAGAGAGTGGGGGGGGAGGGGGTTGATTTTAGGCAGAGGGATGTTCATGGAAAAGATAGAGGAGGAGATTGTAATAGAGTACTGCAGAGATGATAAACAGTTGGTTAGTATGGGGATTCGTGGGATCTCTATGGACATGTGGTAATGGCGTAGTACAAGATGTAAGAATGAGAAGAAGTAATGAAGGCAAGAGGAAAATAGAGGGTTGCAAAATCCCAGTTCACAAACTCCCACCTTCTACTAAACCGAAAGTAAACCAAACTAATTCTCGGTACCCAAAGACGTTTTTCTGATTTAAACACTCATTCCGCGTATTTCTAAGCTAACACTAAAGAGAAGACTGTAGCACAATCAGACTTTGAGTACCTCAAATTTGCCTAACCACCTTCATCTAGCCATCAAAAAAGTGCACTTGAAACTAGGTACTATATACAGAGTGGTGTCTTCCTGATACTACAAGAAAATCTATAGTGACCAGGTTTCTGTTCCTGTCTGTCTTGTATGCATCCCTATTCTCACTAACCTGAGCACTGCACAATAAAGCTTGGGACATGCCATAAGAAAACAGCCAAATTTTTTGCTGATGCCTACTACAAAACCTACCCTTTTGTGATCCTAAAATACGCAAATTGGCTTGAATTGCATCACTTCTTGACCATTACCTAATACTCAAGCAAGAGAAATGCCCAGCACTGCAAAATGCACAGTAAACCTATTTAACTGCTAGACCTCTGCATTTAAGCAACAAATGCCTCTTGGTTACCTCATAGTTGACTGACACTGCTGGTAACTCTCTACTCCAATTATATCTCAAAACTTTGGAACACTGTTCCACTTTGAAATTAGATTAACAGGGAAAACATAAAAAGTGTTAAAACTCAACTAAAATGGCATCCACGCTTGTCCACCACACCTTGCTAATCCAACAACATAAGACACAACACCTGTTGTGTAGGTTTATGTTTTTCTCCATCTCTGCTTCTTTATTTTTTTCTATCCAGTTCTTATTTATTGAGACTTTTGTTGCTGTATGGTTGAAGACATCTAAATACAAGTAAGGTAAGATTTTGTAGGGAGCTGAACCTCCATGTCCTCTCCTAAGTTAAACAAATAGGTTTATAGACAAGTACACGCTAGCTGCCCTTGTAGACTAAATATATTTAAAGGTGCAAAAATACCTTCTTGTTTCCATATTAAAAAGTGTTTAACCGTGCCTACAGACTGAAAAAAAAAAACATGTTTATTTCATTGTCTTGATTTTTCCTACTTTTGGACTTGATCCTTTGTAGGGCCTTCCTGTTTGCTGTTGAACTGTTGGCATACCATGTGGAAATCCAGTATTCCAGCACACTTTCAATAAAATAGTCAGTCAAACAAACAAAAAAAAAAAAATGTGTGTGAAGGCAACTGATGTCAGAAAGATAGTCAATACTAACCAGGAAAACAAAGTAAGTCTCTTTCTTTACGTAAAAGTCAATAAAATAGTGGTAAAAAGACACCAGCCGTTTGTCCTGCAGGTTATTTTTTTCTGGGGATTCTTAGGAAATGGCATCTCTGCTGTGCCTTCTTGATTGCCTCCGTGGTGTTTATGGACCAAATGAGATCTGCCACATGTACACCTAGAAACTTGAAGGCAGGAACCCTTTCTACACTGTCTCCATTGATGTATGTGGGTTGATTACAAGTTGTTTTTTTTGATTTTTGCAGAGTTCAGGGTAGTAGTTCTCCGTACATCATGCAGCCAGTCTTTGAACTTCATCTCTATATCCTCTCCTCCTGCAATAACACCACCAATGTGGTGTCGTCTGCAAACTTAATGATGGTATTAGTAGAGAAAGGGAAGGGGACACAGTTGTGGGTGTAAGTGTACAGAAGGGGGCTTGGCACACAGCCTTGTGGAACACAAGGGTTTAGCCTGAGAGGTATGGGCCTAGTCTAACCATCTGAGGACCGTTGGTCTTTGATCCAAAGGCAGTTAGGCTCTGAAAGTGCTAGGCCAACGAGTTCAGTGAACAGTCTAGCCAGGCTAACCTGTGTAATGTCATTTTGGATTCCGGCTGTAATGTTAGGGTGGGTTAGGTTGGCAATTACATTACTTGATTCCTTAGTTCACAATTACTTACCCATGCTAACCCAGCATAATTACAGATGGAACCTGGTTTGTTTAGTCTTCTGTGTTGGGGGAAAAAGTTTAAAACTATAAATTTCTTTTTAAATGCAAGACTTGAGTTTTTTTTTTTTTTTCCCTTCTGTGAAGTAAGTGTTTGCATATATAAAGATGCAAACAAGCACTTTTTGGCATGAAAACAAAAGTTTGTTTTGAAGTTCTTTAAAATCTAGTCAATATTTTTCTTTTGCTGCTTGTATTATCCTATCTAGTTTTAGTGCTGGTTTTGCCGTAACCCATCCTATGGTCTGTTTAATTATATACTACTCCTGGTGAGAATAACTGGGATCATACCATGGATAATTTGAGGGGGCCTAGGTGTGGGGTAAAGCATTTAGGAGCTGCCTCTGTGCATTAGTGGTACATGGCACAGTCCTGGGGTAAATTTTTTATTGCCTGTCCACAGACCCAAGTTGTGCTTGAATATGGACTGGGATAATATTTGATCTAGTGCGATCCTATCTCGCCTACATTAGTAACTGATGGGCTCGGAGCCGAGAAACGGCTCCGACTCGGCCGATAAACTAGCACAAAGTCTCTGGTTGGCTGGGCCAACCCTTCATCCCAGGATGCACCCACACCCAAGCCCCCAGATCTGGTTTGCCGCTTCTAGAGATAAGATATGGTCTTGAGTTGGCTGTGGCTAACTACCCTATTTTTTTAGTCAAAATTTTGGCTTTTGGTGGGTTTTTTCTTGAATTAACCAAAAAAGCTATTTTCATAGCTATCTTGTTGTCTGACTGTGTATTGATTGTTTTAGCTTAAAGTTTGTTTTCTGTGGTAAATTCCAGGTGTTTGGTGGGCTAGGTCTGTTTAACTTAGAGGGCCTTAGCCCTGCCTTTAGAGTGTTTAACTTAAAGCTACCCCCATTCCTTTCCTCCTGTGTGTGTTTTGTAAGAATGTCTGGGAAAGAGCATAAGCTTTCTGGCTTCAAGAAATGTACCAAATGCGGATACAAAATGTCCATCACAGATTGCCATGAAATCTGTGTTTACTGTCTAGGGGCCAAGCACACTTGCAAGAGTCTTGCAGTGTTTGTCATGCCTTCTCCTCGAGGGTCCTCCAGGAGAGAAAAAGTAAACTGATTTTAAGAGGATTAATCAGACCTTCCTTTGAAGAGGTTCTTCTATCCTCAGAGCCTCGTGGTAAGAAGAAGAGGTCATCGGCTACGACCAGTCCGTCGGATCCGCCGGCCAAAAGAGGAAAATCTATGTCTTCATCTTCGGCGCCATTGCCCTCTGAGCCGACAGATGAGAGACCAAGTTCTGCTTCCCCTTCCTCGGTTCCACGGGCTTCGGAGCCGATGGAAAGGGGTTCTGAATTGGGATTTCTCCCCTCGGCTCCTCTGGCTTCTGAGCCAATAGAGGGTCGGCTTCGGGATTAGTTTCTTCGGCTCCTACTTCATCGGCTCCGAAGGAAGTTTCGGTGTTTCTTGAGTTTGCCTCGGCTCCGATGCTGTTGGAGCCGAACTCCTACGGTGATTTTGGAGCCTATGGAGACAGTTTGTCGAGTCCCTTCGGTTTCCTCCAAATCCTCTAGGCTCTCTGATTTTGGATCTGGACAGGGTCGTCCAGAGGCTCCTACAGTCACCGGTCTTTTCCAAATTGCTGTCGGCTCCGGCCTAGTCTGCTACGGAGCCAGCCTTGCCTGTATCATTGCTTCCTCCTTCGACAACCTTAGGGTTGTCGGAGCTGGAGTTTACAGGGGCTGGGGAAGTTGTCGGGTCGGTTCCAAGACCCACTGCTAGCCCGTCGGCACAAACTTCTGCTCCGACCTTCTCTATACTTTCGACAGGTCCGGGTACTCATGGCTCTTCGGTTGGGCCTGATGGGGAGTCATCGGGACTCTGGTTTCGGCTCAGAGTCTCCCTCTTGGTGCTTCGGCGAGGGGAGCCCCAACTATGGACAGGCCACGGAGGTGGGTCTTTCAGCAGACTCTGGTGGACCCGCCCTCGAGGCCATGAGGAGTGCACTGGCAAAGCCCCTAGTTACTTCTCCGGAATCTGTAGCTCCTTCCCTGGCGATGACTGGCGCCTCTGTTGCACCCCTGTCCTCTGACAGTGGGTCTCCCAGGCCTGAGGATATCTCCTTCTGTGGTCCCCCAGTTTCCGAAGGGCCGTCAGAGTCCTTGCCTGAGGAGACCCCTAGGAAAAAGATTTGTAAGAGGAAGCACGTGGATTCCCCAGACGAGTCCGTCACCTCAGACACTGATCTGGATGATGCGGAAGTATCCCCTAAGTCGTCCTCTGACTATGTCTCGTTCTCGGACATACTAGAGATCTTGAGACAGAGGGGCGACTGGCCTTCCAAGACCCCTTCTGTGGAAGTCTGTGTTCCTTAAGGCATTCGGAGCCCAGCCCTCCATCTCCTGGGTATCTCCACCCTTCGAGTTACTGGACATTATTTGTCGAAGGGTGTGGGAACACCCTGACTCTATGGAGCCTGTCGCCCCAATAAATTCTTGTCTGCACCCCCAGATAAGCAATTTCTCAATAAGGGAGTTCCGGTAGATGCTATGGTGGTGGCATCTGCCACTCAACAGGATGTGGCAGAGGCTTAGACGTCTATTCATCCGCCTAACAAGGAATCTAGGAGCATGGATAGGTACGGGAAGCATACCCTATCTTCAGCGACCTTTACCCTGCGGTCACTGAATTATTTGTGCCATTTCACAAGACTACGAAGCGATCTCGTGAAGGAGTTCGGCGATACCCTGTCGGGACATGTGCCTGAGGTGTTGGCTCAGTCTGTCAACGCCCAGCTGTCTACCCTGTTGTCCGTCATTAACTCGTCCATGAGGCTCATTTCATATGCGGCCGAGGGGGGCGGGTAGAGCAGCGAGTTCGGGCATAGCCCTAAGGAGGCAGGCTTGGATGCGCTTGTCACTTTACGGAGGCGGTCAAGTCTTCTTTCACAGACTCCCCCTTTGATGGGTCCTCCCTTCTTTGGACCCAAGGTGAAGGACACCCTCACTAGATGCGAGCAGGAGGGCAAGACCTTGTCTGCCGTCAGGGCCCGTTTTTCGCTTCCCATGAGACCTTACCCCAAGGCTCAGAGGGGAGGAAAGATATGGTTCAAGAAATCGCAAAGGTCTTTCCCGGCTCATCAAGGTGAGCCCCCCTTCAGAGGTAGTGGAGGGGGGAATTATTCTGGAAGATATCGGCCTAGAGGCGGCGGAGGCCCCCGCCACACAGGAGACCGCAAATCCTTTCGCGGCTCATACTTCCAACGTCCCTGAGGGACGGCCCGACTGTGCGTCTCCGGAGCCAGTCGAGGGTCGATTTTTGGAGCACCTGAAAGCCTGGGAGTCCATCACTCAGGATCAGTGGGTGCTCCGGATCATCGCCGGAGGTTACACCATCCTGTTTATTCACCCCCCCCACCCAGGAAAATCCCGGACGTTCCACCCAGTCAAAGGGTTCAAGCAGCTACAGAAGTGGTAAAGCTGCTGGAAAAAGGAGTCATCCAGGCAGTCCCCGAAGGCCAGGCCGGATTAGGAACTTACTCAAGATTATTTTTTGTGCCAAAAAGAACAGGGGACTTATCCTGGATCTCAGCCGTCTCAACCGCTTCGTAAAGAAGTCGAAGTTCTGGATGGTCACGCTACAATCTATTTTTCCATTGCTGGAAGAAGGAGTTTGGATGTGCTCCATCGATCTCAAGGACGCCTATTATCACATCAAGATAGACAAGGCGTCCAGGACTCATTTACGCTTCCGCCTGGGAACCAGTCACTACCAGTTTCGAGCCCTGCCCTTTGGTCTCACCACAGCCCCCAGGGTGTTTACCAAGTGCCTGGCAGTGGTAACTGCTCACCTGAGGCGTCTTGGATTCCAGGTGTTTTCGTATCTAGACTACTGGCTCCTCACTACTCCCACCAAGCATCTACTCACTCATGCTGTGACTACTACCATCGAATTGGGTCAATTGCTAGGCATAACATTCAACTGGGAAAAGTCTGTATTGCTGCCATCACAGCGTGTTGCCTTTTATAGGCGCAGAGCTAGGCACTCTAAAAATGCGAGCCTTCCTCCCAACAGAAAGGATAAGGATTTTACAGAACCAAGTCAAGGACCTATTGCCCCGTCGGAAAGCTCCGGCCAGGTTAGTCCTTCAACTCTTAGGATCCATGGCGGCCTCTATTCTATTAGTTCCGCTGGCAAGACTGCACTTGCGGATTCTACAGTGGCTCCTATCGAGCCAATGGTCCTTCCAGGAACTTCTGTTGTCCCACCCGATAATTTATCATGGACTCGTGTCGGCGGGATCTTCACTGGTGGCTGCTCTCCTCCAACCTCAACCTGGGCAAATCATTCTACCCTCCATCCCTCGTGGCCACTGTGACCACGGATGCCTCCCAGATAGGGTGGGTGGGGCATTATCTGGGCAGGACTGTCCAAGGCACTTAGCAAGATCACACGACTCGTCTACATATCAATGTCCTGGAAATGAGAGCGGTGCTTCTAGAGTTGCAGGCACTACACAGCTTTCTCCCACTGGGGACGATTGTGATTCTTTCAGACAATATGTCAGTGGTTTGGTACCTCAACAAACAGGGAGGGACCAGGTCTTACCCCCTTTGCAGAGAAGCCATGAGAGTGTGGGAATGGGTGATTGCTTCCCAGAGGTTTCTAGTGGCAACTCACATTCCCGCGAAATCCAATGTTATAGTGGACAAGCTGAGCAGGGACATCCTGATGCCCCACGAATGGTCCCTGAATGATAAAGTGGCGGATCGGATCTTCGCCCGGTAGGGGTTGCCTTGCTGCAACCTATTCGCCAGTCCGCTGAATGCGAAGTGCGACAACTACTTCTCCTTGATCCTTGCTCAAGGGGAAGAACCCAGGGATGCGCTGGTCCACAAATGGCCCTCCGGTCTACTCTATGCCTCCCCCCCCCACTTCCTCTACTGCCCAGACTGATTGATTCAGAAGGCGATCCATCTGGGAAGCACCATAATCCTGATAGCCCCATTCTGGCCCAGTCGAGTGTGGTTTCCATTCCTGCGGAAGTATGCGGTGGACAGCCCCTGGATCCTGAATCCGATTCCGGACCTCCTGACTCATCAGTCGGGGCAGGCCCATCCGTCCTTACGGACTCTCAAACTGGTGGCTTGGCTGCTCCGCTTCCAACCTTAGTCGGGCAACAGGTGTTTTTGCCTGAGGTGGTTCGAATATTGTCCTCTTCGCATAAGCCTTCTACTAAGGGTATTTACTTTAGCAAATGGAAGAGATTTGCTATTTGGGCCCAGCGGCATAACCTTGATCCCTTGACAGTCCCCGTTTCCGCGGTTCTGGATTTTTTGGCTTCTCTTTTTAGCCAAGGTTCCTCTGTTGCTACGCTGAAGGTACAATTAGCAGCAATTTGTAATTACCATGTTGCCTTTGATCCTTCACTCATGAGTCACAAATTGTGTAAGGCCTTTCTTAAAGGAGCGTGGTTGCTTCGTCCCCCTATATCGCATCCAGTTTTGCCATGGGATTTGAATGTGTTCCTTGGTGCCTTGACGTCCCCTCCTTTCGAACCAGCAACAACTTGTGAGAAATTCTTGTCATGGAAGACCGCATTTTTGGTAGCTATTACTTCGGCCAGAAGGGTTTCAGAACTTCAAGCCCTTTCTGCCAAGCCTCCTTATCTCATTTTCCATAGGGACAGAGTATCCCTGAGATTAAATCCATCCTTTCTCCCTAAGGTTTCTTCTGCTCTTCACCTTCAACAATCTATTGAGCTTCCAGTCTTCTTTCCCGATTTTTTCCAACGATGCAGAATACACATTTCACCAGTTGGATGTGCATAGACAATTACATTTCTATCTGGATAGGACGCAGCAGGACAGAAAATCAGATCAACTGTTTGTTGCCTTTGCATATAACAAAATTGGCAAACCAGTCACTAAGGCCACGATCGCCAGATGGATCAGGGATTGCGTGTCCTTTATTTATTCATCAACAGGAAGGTCCCTTCCATTCCCAGTTAGAGCTCATTCTACTAGGGCCATGGCAACTTCAACAGCTTTCCACTCCAGACTGTCTGTGGATGAAATTTGTGCTGCTGCCACTTGGTCTTCTCCACACACCTTTGTTTCTCATTACAAATTAGACCCGACGTCCAGAGGTCGGGCGTCTTTTGGTTCCACAGTGCTCAGGAGTGTTTTTTCCAGTGAGCCTCCCAGGGTATAGGTGCTAGGGACGCGGTCCCATCAGTTACTAATGTAGGCGAGATAGGATCACACTACATCTTTTAGTTATGTACTTACCATAACGATGGATGTATGCGATCCATCTCGCCTACATTTGTATATACCCCTACTCCTGCCCCCCTACCTGAAGGATTTGGAGGAAACACTTTTGGGGTTTCCACTGAAGGTCTAATTTCTTCTCTCTGGATCACGTATCTCCGTGAGTTCAGTGCAGGTGAGGGAGAGTTTGTGGGGCAAACAAGATCTGGGGGCTTAGGTGTGGTGCATCCTGGGATAGAGGGGTTGGCCCAGCCAATCAGAGACTTCGTGCTAGTTTATCGGCCGAGTCGGAGCCGTTTCTCTGCTCCGAGCCCATCGGTTACTAATGTAGGCGAGATGGATCACATACATCTATAGTTATGGTAAGTACATAACTAAAAGTTTTGCATGACTGGGAAGTCTGTTCCAGAGCAGCGATATCCACTTCAAGATATACATGTCCTTCTAAACTCTTCTGTTCATGTTGCAGAAGAGGTTTCGTTCACTAGATAGAGTATTTCTGATGCCAGTTAACTTGTTGATGTGAAGTGGGCCCATCAGTAGGTCAGAGGATGCCTTGTATGCCAGACATAGGTCACCTCTTAGTTTATAGGATGCATGTGTTTTTGTGAATTATAATGTTTTGTCTAGCCCAGTTAATTGTATCTTCTGGAATAATATGTAAATTCTGAGCGTCTACTATTGAATTAATATTTTTCATATTAAACATTTTCACATAGTACTTCAGAAATCTACCCTCTTTTGTTATATTTTCTTTCCTAGGTCTTCCAGATGCATCTTCACTCCTATAAATCAAGTTCCAGTCCTCACCTGTAGTTAATATAGTCAGCTTTCATTTCTCCCAAAATTTTCTTAAGCTGCATAATAGCAGTTTTAGGTGGTTTACTATTACTATATATTTTTTCCTCTCCTACCACTGTAGGAGCTCCTCTAGCAGATACTATAAATACCCCCTTTTTCTTTGTCCCTGATATTCTGCCTCATATTCATCCTGAAATCCTTTTTCTTGATTATATTCACATGCTCATTTTTTTTCCAATTGTGTTCCCTATTTGCACTCTGCATTTCTTAATGTAGCTCAATAATCTTACCTTTTTGTCTATATACCTTTGAGGCCATTCATATACCGAAATGTTTAGTGTGTAAATTACAATGTTGTTATTTTCACTTATTTTAAAAACCTAATGTATATAATGTCTGTTTCCAGCTTTTGTTACATGCACCCACTAATGATTTGCAGGTTGATCTTTTATATAGTTGTTTCTTATCTCCATTTGATCCGGTCACATTTTACAAGCCTTTTTGTTTTAAAAAAAATCCCTGAACAAAACAAATACGCACACACCCCGAGAACATACCCATAACCTGTTAACTTAGTGTTCTGCATTTGTTTTATGTACATCTTAAAATTTTTAAGTTGAACTCTCCTACTGAGAACAATTGTCCCAAATCAACAGCTACACACACGGGCATTACTTAGCATGGACACGTGTTACAGCCTGTGCTCTTGCTTACACTAATTGCTGTCTGTTCTCGTTTTTTTCATTCATCTTCCACATGTGAAAAGCAGCTTGTATGCATTCAGAAAACATTGATCTTTAACATTATTGGATTTTTATTGCTTGCTCCTATAGTCAGCTTGTTTCCATGAAGACACAAGTGCAAAATGTACAGCTGTCCTCATCCAAGTCTTTCAACTTACACTGAAGATTTATTTACCAAAGGAATACTTTTCATGACCTTTGGCGTCCTGTGCTTTGCTTGGCTTAATCTAATAAGTTTCTTGTGTACGCAAGGGCCTTAATCCAGACTTTCACCTGTGCAAAAGAGCGAGCATATCTGTGCTATATAGGTTATAATCTGTGCACTTTTTCATCTGTCCTTCACCTCAGCATCTCAAGATTACACCATTTTAACTCTCATTCTGCATTTCTTACAACTAAAAAGAAAAAAGGCACTTGCTTTCTTTAGTATCTAGATCACATGTAATAACTAAAAATGCCTTACTATATAACGTGCAATTTATATTATGAAATGTTTTATACAAATGCTAAGATACAATTGTTTTACTTGTTACTTTTATTTCCCCTCTACAGTGTCCTTCCAAACATTTAATGACCGTGAGTTATATGCATTTCAGTGTCCCACAAGTTTAAGAAAGTCAACAAAAGTCCAATCTTTCTTTATACTTTTTTTTTTTTTTGGTAAAGCCATAGTTCACAAATGAGATTGCTTTGCAGTCACATTTATTTGTTGTTTTCGGTGTTTCTGGTCTTCCTGCTCATCTCCATCCCCAACCCTAGACTCTGGTTCAAGTCCAAGGTACTCCTGATTCTTCTAGTCAACTCCTGTGATTTTTTTTTCTTCTGTCTGTTAAAGCATTTTCTTTTGGAACATAGAGAAACCTTGTCAGTGAAACTGTTTCCAATGTGATTTACTAGAAGAATGAGCAGAGTTCCCTTCTGCTTTTTGGCTCACATTTTTTGTTGGACAGACACTTGTATTTTCTTAGCCTATTCTGCATCAAAAAATGACTGATACTCCAGGAAGAAATGTTCTGAAGACAGCTGGCTACAGCAGCTTGAATTTCACACCTGCCTCTTGACATTCCCTGATTTGCTTATATGAATGTTCTTCTCTTCTGCCTTGTATATAGTTAATAATCATTTTCCACACTGTGTCCAATTTTTAATACTTGGTTCTCCTGTCATGCTTTTTGTCAGGATCGGCTCTTTCTGCTGGTATGATTGCATCTTTACTAATTCAGGTCTTGGCTGCTTTCTCATGGCCAGGTTTGGAGCATGCACACACTGTGCCCTTTCAGTTAACAAATCCTGCTGTGGAATACCAGTCCATTTGTATAAATTTTGTGGAAGAGCAAATAAGCAGTCTAGTCTATTTTTTTCCGGTATGTCAGAAAATCTCTATTTTCCCTATGTGTTCTGTCTTCTAACTCTACCTATTTATGTATGTATGTATTTATGGTATGTATGTATGTATTTTGAAGCTGCTGTTCTTGAGCAGTCTCCTACTCGGCCAGCCTTTTCTTCATTTCAACCTCTTTTTGCAGTTTTATCAGTTCGTTTGAATAGCTGTTTAAAGCTTCTTCCATTTTTTTCTAGCTTTTTATTATTTGAGTTGATAGATTAAATTAAGTATTTTAAATGATATATTTTAATCAGCAGCTCAAAGCACATTTGATTTATTTTTTTCCTCTAGATTACTGGAACCCATGTCTTGCTGGAGCTTAAACTGCTTTTTGCCAATCAGCTGCAGGATTCTTCCCAGTTAGTTTCTCTCTTCCTTTCTTTAGGTAATTTTTCTTTCAGGCTGTAAGTGTATTATTTGCTAGCATCCAGGCGGTGTACTTAAAGTAACCGAATTTACCAAAGTTGCAGAGTTATTGGCCCTTCTCTCTTTTTTTCAAACTGGGAGATCTGAAATCAAGCTGTTGATCAGGGTGCAGCCATCTTGGAAGTCTAAAAAAAAAATAAAAGTTAATTCCATATTTGCATCACCTTACATGAATGGGGATGGTTTACACTTCTTTTTTTTTTTTTTTTTTTCTCATTAGTTTTGAGGATGTGCATCCTCAGTGTTTGCATACTGAGACTGCAGTTGTGTGTAAAAGGCATGCACCCCTCCCACCTTCTGTTTCCCCAACCATAAAACCCTTTCCTTGCTTTGCTAATTCTTCATTTCCTTTTGGTTGTCCATTACCAAATTACTGTTTGGGGTGCTAGTCAGGTGGAGGTGAACCATCATCCAGTAGCAGTCTGAGCGCCCCCCCCCCCATGTTTTCATTCTACTTTGGATGTAACATGTCATAGCAGAAGTTGTCTATGGAGAATCTGCTGGTATATTTCTTGTCTGGCAAGTACATTTCTCATGTAGCAGGGTTGAATCCTTGGACTCCCATCTGGTTGCTTCAACCTTAGACAGGAATCCTATCTGTCCTCCAGTAATGAGTGAGCCAGCAATATGCTGCTCGTTAAAAATCTTGCCACCATGCAGTTCTGATATGTATTCTTTTGTTACATTAATGTGAATTCTTAATGTTAGAAGCAAGTATAGTTCTCAGTTTTTTCTTTTTTGATTTGTTGAAGGCTCGTGTTTTAGTCAACTTTGGAAAATTGTACTGTATGAAACTTACTGCTTCTGTGTACAGAACAGAAATAAAACCTTATTTTTTAAGGCTTTGCCAGTTTTACTCCTATTTAGTGTTCATAAATTCTAAACGCACAGTGGATCTCAAACTGTTGGAAGCCATGATATAGCAAGTTGCTCCATCTTTTATAGAGTTATTTTATGAAAATTAATTGAGCTGTATTTCTCATTGTCTTACCATGCCAATAAATCCATTGTGATGTTAGTCATGAGTATTTTTCAGATGTTCACTCAGAAATTACATCCAGCAATGGCACAGTAATACACCAGTTTTGTTCTCTTGCCTCCCAGTGCTCAGTGTTCCATTTCATTACCCCTTTTGAGTGCCTTATCTATGGAGTTTGCATGTCCTCCGAATTGCCTGCAGGTATACCTGGCACAAGTGTGTGCAAGTGGAACTGGGACCCCATGTAGTATTAGTTTCTCTCTGCCTTTTGTTATTTCATTCATTTTCTGATTAAACTGTTAATGGTAACATGCATGGACATGCAACAAAAAAATGATGGTTCTTTTGTGGTCTACCTTAGTTCTTTTATAGACTACCTTTCAAAATGTTTTAACTTCAAATACAAGGTCATAATTCAAGAGAGACTGCTGGGGCAGTAGTTGGACTTGGTACTGTTCTTTTATGTCCTGAAGAAGTCTTAACTAATTTAATAAAAGTGCAATCACAACCTAGCTTAAGAATTTAACTTCGATATATTTTAGCCAATGTATAGTCCAGCTTTTAGTTTTTAGTACAGTTAGAAGCTAGAGTCCTCATTAATATATTGTGTGCTGTATATTTTAGAGATCTTGTGTGATTTAAAATAATCCAACACTATGGAGTAGGTATTTGCAGACCGTCACTTTTGAAGATGTGGCTAGTGACTGTGTGCATCACCTGATACTGCTGATGTTTGAGAGTAGAGGTTTTGAATTGCTGGATGTGGCAGAGTTGGGACACTTGACTATTTATGCTGTAGCTGGCGGGCAATAGCAACCCCTCCAGACTGTGGAAGACATCACTTTGAAATCTCCTGTCTTTTCAACAGTAAAGACCCCTTGGCTACACTGCTAGTGTCCTTGCATAGGAATGTCTTGTATCAGGAGTGATGTTACTCATTTATGTGGTGCGAGTCTGCCAAACTGGCATAGCCTTTTGACTTTACTGCCAGCTGTGGCATTAATGTCAGAAGTATGTGTGTTCAGATATTTTCCAGTTGATTCTGTTGCAAAATGAGCAGAGTGGCAGTCAAGGCCCGTTTTAGTTTTAAAATGTTTAACTGATATACAGCAGAGGTATTGAGCACTTTGAATAGTTGGAAGCAACTGTCTTCTCTAGATTTGTATGTATTCTTGGGCACATTCCTTTACTTGAGAAATTAAAAAACTAGCATCCTAGACAATTCCGTCCAACTTAGGGTCCTCCTAGTCGCTTGTCTGATCTGACCTAGCATAAGAGGTGCTCCAGCCTTGCGCCCTTTTAAGAATTCTTTTCTTATCGTGCCCTAGTATGCAAGATTAGTGCAGATCTTTTTTGCTGTCCAGAAGATGTGGATTCTACCAATTGGTGAAAGCTAGATACTCCCTCACACACTTGCATTTCTTAAATCTACTTATCTTGAGCTATAAATTGTTTCAGGCCTGTAGTTAGGAGTAGCCTTGACTTATATGGATATATTTTGCTAAGGATGAACAGCCGGCCAGCTTCCAAATCTTAAGAGCACACCACCCACACACCCAAATTGTTAGTCAGCTTGAGAAGAGCTGATGAAACAGTGGTTTGATTGACCAGCCCTTCAGAGCTTTCCTGCCACAGAAAAGTATTCCTCTTGTAGGCTTTCAATGTTGGTTAATGCTGTTCAGCTGTTGGGCAGGTAAGATCACTTCTGGGGTATGATGCCATCAGTACAACCTTTTAGAAAAAGAACGATAAGCAAGCACAGCAAGCTGTTAAGTAGACCTTTAAAAAAGCAATGACCTGTGAGATTCTAAGAAGAAAGGGGGACCCCCCTCCCCAGAATAAAGGTCCGTCATAAGTTTGAATGACTATCTCCAAAATCGCCCAACCCTTCCCATTCTGGCGAGCTTTTAATCTTCCTCAAAAATATGAATCTCCAATTCTGTCTTTGTTAACAGTTTGACTAATGGGTTCTGAAGGTGATTTTTGTCACTGATACCAAGAACAGTGGGAATATTTTTTTTTCCCTCCTTTTCAATGGATTCCTTTTCATCCACCAGATCAAAATTCTGTCTTCCTTGCTATCATTTGGTATCAGTTGGCTTGGGGTGATAGAAGCAGTCCCTCCTCTTCAGCTTGGAGGAGGGTTTTCTGCAAGAATGCCGTTTCATGGTGGGTCTCAAGTTCAAAATGGTATCCCTTCACAACCTTTTAACTCTTATTCCCCATTTTAAGTTTTCTAGTGAACTTGGATTTAAGTTGCTTTTCACATTGTTTTAAGATTTTTTTAATGTCTGGATCACACTTGAGTCTTCTCTGCATTACCCTTTGAGTTTCTCACTGCTCCGGGAGTATTTACAAAGTGTCTGTAGCTTACTGCAGGGTATTTACGTTTTTCCTTAAGGCAACTTGTTTATCTTTGAAGAGTCTTTTCAAAGTGTTTGGAATCTGTCACTTGGATGAGACATTTCCATTTCCTGCACAATCTGGGGTTCCAGGCAAACATCTAAAAGTCTTGTTTAACTTGTCCTCAAAGGAATGTTTTCAAAGAGATTTTCTTCCACATGAAAAAGTAGATCCTGAGTTTTCATTCAGGCAACTATGTCTGTGAAGAAATTTTTCATTATACTGAACTTCATAACATCTATGATTCTCACGATTCCTCTAGCAAGACTCCAAATGAGAGAGATTCTGTGCATACTAAAATTTAGTATGGTCCTAACATCGAACACTTTCATCTCAAATTCCAGTTTTGGGGTTGTGAGAAGGGAGTTTCTTTGGTCTAGAGACAAGTTTTATCTGAATCCAGGTATCCAATTTTGCCTTCAGCTCCAGCGCAGTCTGTAATAACAGATGCCTCCGACTTTGCTTGGGGAGCAGTGTCTGAAACGTGCGTGCTCTTTCAGAATAGGAAATACAGACCACAACACAAATGCACATAAAAGGGATGTTGGCAGTCATAAATTCCCTCAGCACACTAATTACAAGTGTTTTATAAACAACACCACGGTGATGCTGTACTTAAATGGGGAACCATATCTTGCCTCTTGCAGACTAGTCATATATAGGCAATAGCTTCTTAGCACAATCTTTCTCTACAAATATTTCAATGCTGTCAGAGCGGAGTAAACCTTTGTGGCAGACGAGCTGAGCAGGACTAAGACCCTCATGAGTAGAAAGTAAATCTTCCAGGAGTCCCCCATTTAGATAGTCTTGCCTCCAGTCACTGTAATAAGCTGGTAAAATTCTGCTCCAGGACTTCATGCCAGAAGGCCTAGATTGAAAATGGATGCTTTTTCTTTACATTGGACAGAAATTGGCCAACTGTTGCAGTTTTTTTAGGATTTAACCCATACATCTAAGACTACTGCGGCAGTGATTTTTTTTTCCCTTTGCAGAGCCTTTCCTAACTGTTACTTTTCCCTTCACTACATTATGTGCTTAACACCATTGTCTCTAGTTATTTAAAAAAAAATAAATTAAAAAAATAGCTACAGGCATAATTTCTCCGTTTAGCTTGTTTGTTTAGAACAGGTGATAACCACGGTGGATCAGACTAATATCTTTCTGTAGTAGCTTTTGAGATTTTGTTTTTGTGTGTATGTGGTTGTGAGATAGTTTTACCATTGAAAAAAGAATGGCGGTTTTAAAAAGTGCTAAAAATGTGGCCATAAAATCCCACCCCAGATAACGAGTTGTGTGGTGTGATTTGGAGTATAACGTGATCTTTTCGGCCTAGAGACCTTTCAGATAGGAAAAATAAGCTGCCACCCAGCAGTGTAAACCTTGGCTCAAGATGATTGTCGCTGTGGAAGTGACACCCCAACCCCCTGTGCAAAAATGGGGGGGGGGCAGAGGATAGATGAATGAATTAAGTACTATTGTGCATGGGCACTGAGACAGGGAAGTCCTAAAAGGCATCGCAGAAAGACTAGCTTTCTTGGTAATCAAAGGATTCTTAATACCAAAAGAGAAGGTCTGAAGATTTGCTGTCATCTTCAGCTGTGAAGGTCCCAAAGACTGAGTCTTCTTCTGTGTTGTTGACTCAAACCCATTCACCAGATTTGGCTCTCTAGTTGTCAGAGCTGATCATTCTTTCTGACAAGTCACTCGGTTATTGAGTAAGACTTCAGAGAGAGCTCTCTCTGATCCTTTCTTAATCTTTTGTCTTGTCAGTTCAGTCGTTCATGTCTTACAGAAGCACATTCAAAAGCAAATCTGGTTTGCATGATGAGGGCCTTCCTCAAGAAGCAAATTAAGAGATATGAAAGACTCCTATCTCAATCTTTTAGCACAAGAAACCTGGACAAAACCAAAAATAATGGGGAGAATAAAGACCAAAAATAGGGACACATTTTAAGTATTTCTCAAACTTTTTTTTAGCAACTAAGTTTATATATTAGTATGCGTTTCCTGAAGGCTGTGTTGTCCGAAACTAGAATGTATGTCATTATTTATTGACTTTTGATTTGCAAAAAAAAAAAAAAATCACACATTTTTATGTGGAATGGACCAAAAATATGAAGCAAAAATCTGTACAGTTGACTGTATGGAGTCTTCCTGTTACCAAGGGTGGATAGGACTGGCCCAGAATCCCCTAGAACTCCTTCCCTGGTGTGAGGTTTGGTGCTTGTGGCTGAGAGTTGGTCATGGACCAGAGGTCTCTGCTATTAGTGCCAATCATAGTTCAAATTTGACCCCTGAAAGATCCCACTCTTGCCTCTCACCCACAGCATGATCTATGGGTCAGAGCCAAGAGTCAGGCCTCAAATTTACTTCTCAACAGCAGGAAGACTCCTCTGTCTGGTCACAACCCCTGACATTCCATGAAAGAGGACATGTAAGAGGAGGCATATTGGCTCCTGATTGGAGTTGGTCACTTGGAACACTGACTCAGATTTAAATTGCACCCCCTCCCGGTCACCTTTGGAAGCTGCCACTTTAGGAGAGATCCTTGAGCTTATGCAACAAGAGATTCTGGCCCCCAATTCCTCTTCCTCCCAGATGCAGATATTCTCTTTATGGCCTACAGCTTGGATCCTCTACTTTGGTGATCCCTCCAATGGACAAATTGATATGCTTTGTATGACTCATGCCAGACATAAAGTAGTAAGTCTGAATTCCCATGCCATTGACAGTGAATTTGTGAGGGTCACTGTTATTTTCTTTATCTTCTGTAAAAGGACCGCTTCTCTTCGGTCTCTAATCACCCTCATTTATGGTTGGCTCAGACCTTGTTTTACACTATACTTAGAAGTTGTCCAGTTACACCCAGAAAAGTAACTGAATTGCAGGCCTTTGTTCAGGGTTTCTTTTGTAGGCTAAGAGGAATTGATTCTGCAAGCATCTCTCAGTGTAGTGACAGTTGTAACACCTCTGCAGTAATCTGGGGGGTGGGGACTCTCCATTCTTCTTTAACTACAAAGCAAAGCACCGAACAAAGGCTTGCAGTTTACTTTTCTGGCTGTAGCTGGATAATGTCCAAGTATAGTGTAAAACAAGGTGTGAGCGAAACGTAAATGAGGGTGATTAGAGACTGAAAAGAAGCGGTCCTTTTACAGAAGGTAAAGAAAATAACAGTGACCCTCTCAAATCCCATTCTGTGTCAATGGCATGGAAATTCAAAGTTACTACTTTGTCTGGCACGAGTCATACAAAGCATCATGAAAGAGGGTTGAGGGAGAACAAGATCACTTTGATTCATCAAGCCCCATTGGTAGCCATGTTGTGGAAAACAGGCTAAAATTACAAATAATGCACTTGAGTGATTGTGAGGCGTTTAAAATAGATCAGGAAACCCAGATAGTGAGAAAAAAAAAGATTTTTTTTTAGTTCTAGGGTGTAGTTTCCCTTTAAGATGTCCTTTAAAAATGCCTCTTACGATGGGTCATCCTTTGGTCCACTTGTGAAAGAGAGCATGAAAATGTGTGAACAGGATGACAAAATGCTTTGTTGGAGTGAAATGTGAGACCCTGTAAAGACAATATACAAGGAACCAAAGGGGTTCAAGGTGCTTTAATTTAAAAAAATCCAGGTTCTGCCATTTAAGTTGATTTCCGACTAGGTTGGCTGAGGTCGAGGAGGTCTTTTCAATGGATATAGGACCAAAGGCTGAGGAGGTCCACAGAACCTGGGGTTGTCGTGGGCCGTTTTCCAAAAGGTGCCCTCAGTCTGTGACTGGTTGCCCAACTGCTCCTCTCTAGAGGAAGTTGGGGGTAGTGTCGTGGGCCCTTTTCCAAAAGGTGCCCTCAGTCTGTGACTGGTTGCCCAACTGCTCCTCTCTAGAGGAAGTTGGGGGTAGTTCTTTTCCTCTCTTCTTTTCTTTTATATTTTATGTCCATCATGGAGGAAAAATGGTTAAGAAGGATAATATGTAAGGGCTATACAGTTCCATTTTTCTATTTGCCCTAGTTTCCGAATGTACCACAGATCTGCTAGAATTGGCAAAAAGAGCAATTCTCTTTCATTCAAAAAAGAACTATCCGAGACGTCTCACCAGTGCAGTCAGTGTCAGGATTTTACTCCAGGTTCATTTTGGTCTAAGAACCTGAGCTGCCTAAATAACTATGTGAAAAAATTCAGGATGGTCATGGTTGCTTTGTTCAGGCAAACTAATGGGTGTGTTCTGTAGATCTCTAGAATGCTGTCCTTGAAATGAAAATAGTCAGATCATCTTGGAAGTGTAGCTTCCACCTTGGGGCCCTGTCAATTTCAACTCTTCGGTCTTACCAGACCTCCAGGTAACAAAGCAAAAACAGCAAAAGCAACAGCCCACCAGGTGTTCACATGAGTGAGAGGCAGATATGGCTTAAGGAAATTTGGAATCTTTCCCAGTCTAAATGACTGGCTCCTAACTGCCCCAGTAATGGAGTCTTTAGTCAAAAGCCAAAGACTACTTTCTCCAGCTTTGTTTTTCTTGGTCATTTCTATAAATCTTCAGAAATCTGTTCATACAACACAAAATGGTTTAGTTCATCAGTTGTCATCTGGGTGCTGCTATGTCCAAAGTGTGTCATCCTTCAGACAGAAGACAGACATTTGAGTAAAGCCACCCAAATCATCAGTCATAGGCTTTATCTATTCTAATGGTACAGTTTGCTCATTTTCACATAAGAATTTGACTGTGGTCCATAAAATCACAATGGTGTCAGCTTTACAGCCCTTGTCAGTGCCAATAACTGATAACCAAATTTTGTAAGCAGCAATTGGAATTGTGGTGAGTTTAGGAAGAGCAAATTTTAAGGTGCGGGAAGTGAAAGGCAATTTTAAGATTAGGAAGTGATTGGGGACTTCAGGTTTACACAGGAGAGAGTGAATATTTACATTTAATGAGCATTTGATGAGAGGGACTGTGAAGTTTTATGTTTAGAGAAAGGTCTGGGACTTTTTAGTGTTAAGGACTGGGTTGGTGGAAGTTTTATGTTTAGAGTTGGGGTGCTATGTAGTTCATTAAGGTCTGGAAGTTTGGCTAGCTAATTCACTAGGTTTGGGCACTTCTCTATTAGAGAAAGTGGCAGAGAGCAAGTGTGTTATGAGCTACTGGCATGCAAGCACTTGTAGAACCAAGAGCAGGACACGTCTGGTAAAAGCAATAAAGCAGTGTGACTAGACCTTGCCAAGGTCAGTCTCAAAGGAGACTGATTCATTCGTTATATTTTCTAGAGATGAGAAGGGGGTCATTGTAATTTTTTCCTCCTCTGTTTATTTTTTAACACATTATTGAATCATCACTTAAGACATAGGCAAACATACATTTTTGTAAAAGAAAACAAACCATATTAACATGTTCCCAGTTGCAAACATTATAGATCCCATACATTCTCTTGTATAATTATCATTAATCCAGCATTACATTAAATTGATCAGTTCCTGCTGTTCCTTAAACCTTCTTCCTCCTCCAAAACATCATTCTGCATGTATTGTTTCCAGACTTTTCATTTTGTATGCAATTTGCTCCTACCCTTTTCTAAAGGTTGCATTTAGAATTCTTTTTATCTTTGTTACAATATTCAGTACTTCAAATACAATTGATTTAGACTTTGCTTTCCATTTTCTAGGAATTGCTTTTTCCCAGCCTCCTGAATTAAACTTAAGAAGGCCTTAATGTGTCTAGGCAATTCAGATCTACATCCCATATCATAAAAGTAATTTCCTTTGTTGCATGTATTTGCTCGCCCAATATTTCTGATGAGAGTATTCCTGCAGGGAATTTTTAAAGTCTGTCAACTCATTACACCCTCATGTTTCCATTTAACTCTCTCTTCCCCTTCAGACCTCCAACATTTGCTATGTACATGAGGAAAAATTTGTCTACTTGGGGTATAAAAATCCCCATGTTCTCATTTGCAAGCAAAATCCTGTCTCTCCTAGATTTCATTGCATATTTGGGAGCCATAGATATGTCCTCCTGTTTAGTTAATTACTTATCAACCTCCCTTCACAAGTTTTCTAACCTCCTTTGATGGATTCCTACAGTTATCGTGCAGTACTTTATTCATTGAAGGTTGGGTGTCGAGTTGGCACCTCTGCGTTTCGTAAAAATCTACTGCCAATCATTAGTGGACTGGATTTCTGCTGTGGCGACCCCTTACCGGGAAAAAGCCGAAAGACAAACAACTTTATATTCCCTACTAATTATCCTGTTTTTTTTTTTTTTTTTTTTTTTTTTTTTAATACAGCAGCTTCTGTTCTAGATTCGGCTAAAAACTATACCAGAGCAAGTCTCTCACTTGATTCCCTTATCCCTTTCCCTATACTGATGTTCTTCATGTTTCAATGTTGCAGTCATCCCATTTAGGTTATCTGCTTGTAGTAGCCCTCAGTCTGCCTGATTATCAAAATCTTGGGTCCTGCGTCGGTTGCTGTCTCATCTTCCATGTTGTCAGGGGTATAAAGCATGCAGCCGACACCCTTACATCAGTCTTTCTTGAAGTGCGGTGCCCGAAGCAGAAGCAGTTCGCAAGTGCCGGTCAGCAGACTCCTGAAATTATCGTTTGAGTTTCAGATCCGAAGTTTTCAACTAAACTAAGTACCCCGCTGGGGATCCTTTTTCTTGCTCTAAACCGATGTCAGTAAAAGTTAACAATTGTATTTCTTGTGGAAAGCAAATACCTCAAAGATTTTCATTTGTACTGCATTCCTTGCCTAGGCCCAGACCACGACGTACCTCACTGTCAGTTTTGTGCCTTATTCAAACCTCTAACTATTTGTCTGTTCATTTTCACGTCTATGTATTTTGGTACTCTGTTCAATTATCCAGAAATGGCTTCAGTAAGCCACCCGACTACCGACATTCCGAAAAAACGCAAAGATAAAGAACGAGACGGACCGCATAGGTCCAAAGCTGCCAACGACGCTTCTCCTAAGCTAGTCGCCAGTTTGCTGGTACTCTGGTGCTTTTGCAGCCCCTGATGCACGCTACTTCAGATTCGCAGGCCTCTACTGAGACCCATTCAGAATCTGGTATGCCGCGAGATGCTTCAACTGTGGAACCTGCGGATGTCTCTACCTGGGATGGGTCCGGAGCCGCTGTGCAGGCACAGACTTCGGAGGGTGTAGTCAGGCCTACTGACTTGTATATTTAAACCAACGCCATCTTCTTGAAGGCTTAAAACTCTATTCATGCCTAGAAAACAGACTCCCAGACCGCATGGTCAGGCCCCTATGCCTGAAAAAACAAATAAGAATGGCTGAAGACCTTATTACTCTAATCAGGGGAAACCACCCTTTTCTCTCTAAGAGACCTAGGACTGATTTTCCTTCTGATTCTTCTGATCAGGATTCTGAAATTTCTGTTTTCTCTGATGACCAGGAGTTGCCCTTATCTACCTATGAGGATTCTGATGCAGAGGACTCCATTCCTTCTGCTTCCCCTCAAGAGGATTTCTCTTTTGGTGAAACCTTGCATACTCCTTGGAGAGCATTTCCGCTGGGAAAGCCAGGATTACTCTGACTCCAAAAAGAGGCTTAGGGAATTTCTACTACTACCTCAGGACAGGCCTTTAGCCATCCCTCCTGTACTGGACACTGTACATGATGCCTTTTCGGAATCTAGCCTGGCCCCTGACTCTCTACCTTCGGGTCCCAGAAAACCTGACCGGTATTACAGGGCACCTGACTCTAACAAGTTCCTCTAGAATCCTACTGCGGATCCTGAGAATTTCACAGGGACCCAAAGGCATTAAGGCTACTACTGCCAAAAACCCTACCTCCCTCTGATGGAGATTGCAGGGCCCTGGATAGATGGGTAAAGAAGGTATACACTTCTGCTACTTTGGCCATTAGGGCCTTAAACTGCCAGCTTCATATGTTAAAGTATCAGCAGCATATTACTGGACTGCTTAAGCAGAAAATGATGTTTCCTGACTGCCGAAAATAAGGAATTACAGGATTTAATGCATTCTGCTGAGAAGGTTGGAAAGCATACTGTGCAATGTGGTTTTGATTCATTAGAGGCATCTTGCAGGGCTGTTGTCAGTGGGTCTGTATGTGGAAGGCATGCTTGGCTTAGAGAAATCCTTGCCAGATCATGTTAAAGCTAAATTACTGGATGCTCCCTTAAACCAAGACCAACTGTTTGGCAACAAAGCACAAGTAGTACTTAAAAGATGGTGGAAAAAGCTAAATATTTGCAAACTGTATTAAAGAATTTCCTGCAAGTTCAGCCTCCCAGATTTAGTAGGCATTGGCCTTCTAAGAGTTGGTCCTTTCCTACCTCTTCCAGGCCTTCAGTCCAAACCCAGAACCAGCAGAACACTCAGGCTTCAATCCCAAGGTACTCACAGGCCTAAGCAGTGGGGGGCTCCCACTTCCAAAGTTGGGAGTAGTAAGACCCCCCCCCCATGGTAAACTGTCAAAATGACTTTACTTTAATCTTTCCAAGCCCTGCTCAACTGTTCCTTTAGGGGAAAGATCGCCCTGCATGCAAGAGACTGGGATCTCATTACCCAAGACAAATGGGTTTTAAATATAGTTTCCCAAGGATACAGATTCCACTTTCACTCCATACTAACTGCAAACGGTTGGCCAGACCTACTCCCAAATCAGTGGGCAGAGGCTCAAAAAAAAAGTTCCCTCTCTTCTAAGCATCAGGGCTATTCAACCTGTCCCAGAAGAAGAATGGGGACAAGGCTTCTACTAGAGACCTTTCCTGGTACCCAGAAAAGACCATTCCTGGCGTCCTGTCCTGGACCTGTCTATCCTAAACACTTTTTTGGACATGCATCAGCTGCTTTCCATGCTATGCAAAAATGCCTGGTTGGCAACAATAGATTTAAAGGAAGCCTACCTGCACATCCCAATAAGGGAATATTGCAGAAGATACCTACGCTTCAGAGCAGGTTACATGCATTATCACTTCTCTGCACTGCCATTTGGCTTATCTACTGCGCCCAGGGTGTTCACAAAGTGTCTAGCTCCAGTCATTGCATTTTGCAGGCAAAGAAATATTCAGATATACCCATACCTGTATGATTGTCTAATTCAGACAGAAAGCCAGGACGTACTATTAAATCATCTGGCATTTGAGAGGAAATTACTAACTTCTCTGGGGTACACTATAAACGAAAAGAAATCACATCTAGTAACCTGCCAACAAATTGTAATCCTGGGAGCAAGCTTGAATACAACTTCCCAGATGGCCTTCCTCACACGCCAGAGAAACAAGTACATTTGACAGCCTACTTCAAACTACTGGCCACAAAGACCCAGCTATCTGCAAGGAAAATACTGCAAGCTCTGGGGTTCATGGCCTCTTGCATTCTACTAATTCCATATGCAAGACTACATATGAGGAAACTACAATAATATCTAAAAAGCCTATGGTGTCAACATTCTCAGGACCTAGAATCTCAATGATTAATAGCATACCTTGTCTAAAGATAGTTCCTTTTGGTGGGCAGAAGCCTGCCACCAAAACTAGGGTCTGCCATTCACTCTACCCCCTGCTGCTCAAACCCTAACAGACGCATCAGACTATGCATGGGGGGGCTCACCTGGCAGGGCAGTGCATTCAGGGCAAATGGAACCAGAGACAAACGCACCTGCATATCAATCCAAAAGAAATGTTAGCTGTACAGAATGCTCGCCTTCAAGGACCATATTCTTCCAGGACAGTTATTGGTAATGACAACACCACAGTTATGTGGAACCCACTCATACCTTTTCTGCAGACTAGCCATGGCTCTGTGGAACACAGCCTTGAGCTACCAAGTGCAACTACAAGCTCGATTCCTGCCAGACTAGCTAAATGCACTGGCAGACGACCTAAGCAGAAATCTCATGGACCCAACACGAGTGGTAACTGGAACGACAGATATTCAACATGTTGAGAAACAAATGGGCGAGCCCAGAGATAGACCTGTTTGCCTCCCCTCTGAACTACTAATTGGACATATTCTGCACAAGGACTCCCCACAGACGAGCTTGGAAAGTGGATGCCCTGTCCTTCACCGGGAAAACCTGGAAAAACCTATCTGTTTATGCCTTTCCCCCTTTGTCTCTCCTCTCCAAAGTGCTACTAAAGATCAAACAGAACAAACCAAGGACAATACTGATTGCACCAGACTGGCCACGCCAACACTGGTACCCCCTCTTGCACAGTGTGTCACTGCTGGAACCATGGCACCTGCCTCAGACCCCCTGCCCTGTTGTCACAGCAGGAGGGTCAGTTTCTGCACCCTCCGCTTCAAACCCTGAACCTTGCGGCCTGGGTAATTACCTGAGCTCTCCATTACTATCCCTCAATAAGCAAGTGATGGATGTCACTCTGGAGGCAAGGAGGCCTAGTACTAGAAAATTCTATGCTGAAAAATGGAAAAGATTCTGTTCCTGGAGCCAACCTCAGGGGATGGCCGCAACAGTGCCCAATTTACCTCGTATTCTTCAATACTTTAACTGAGATGCTTCACAAGGGCCTTTCCTTTTCTTCCATCAAGATTCATGCCTCTGCCATTTCGGCACATTTATAATACTGAGCCACCCCTCTTCTTTCATCCACTGCTGAAGCAATTCCTCAGAGGGGCCAAAAACCTAAGCCCACCCAGGAGAGCCCCTACTCCAGCCTGGGGCCTTAACTTTGTATTGGAAAAGCTCACTCTCTGCCGCTCTGAGCCATCTGCAAATGCAAAAATTCCTTTCTTGGAAAACGGCCTTCCTTCTAGCCATCACTTCAGCACGAAGGGTGCCTGAATTGCAGGCCCTCATGGCAGTGGAGCCTTTCATCATCTTTCATGCGGACAGGGTGTCCCACAGGACTAACCCTTCATTTATGCCCAAGGTGGTATCCAGTGTGGCCCTTAATCAGTCCATTCATTTGCCAACCTTCTTTTCTAATCCACAGAACAAAGGGGAACGAATACTGCACTCCTTGGACATGCACAGACAACTTAGATTTTACTTGGACAGGACTAAGCCTCTCAGGAAATCTGAACAGCTGCTGGTGTCATTTTGCTGCAGGGGCAGAGTGGCAGGCCATTTCTAAGTGGATAGGCCATTGCATTCATTTCTGCTATAAGCACCATGGCAAACCTACCCCACAGGGGATAAGACCTCATTCCACTGCTGCATCTACCTCTACAGCCTTTCTCAGAGGTGTCCCTACCAGGGATATCCTAGAAGCTGCTACATGGAGTTCTGTTCATACCTTCACCAAGCATTACCACTTGCCAATTTTCTCTAAATCCAGAGCTGGCTTTGCCACTGCTGTCTTACAGGGCCTTATAGCTGGTCCTAATGCTATCTAATTGCCTCCTTCCATCCTTGGCTTTGGGAATCTACCTAAATGTGATGACTGCAACAGTGAAACACTAAGAACATAGTTCAGTTGTGTACACTTACCATAAATGTAGATGTTAGAGTGTATTCACTGTTGCAGTCCTGGTTACCCTCCCTCCAGCCCCCTGACTTCTGTTGACTATGCCTCTATTCTTGCTTACTATGCTTAAAGCTGTCTGGTGTATTTGCTTTTTGATGGAGGTGTAATCTTGTATATAACTGATTCCCATTATGGGGACACCTGACATCTGTGGCAAGAAAAACTGATGTAATGGTGCCGGCTGCATGCTTTATATAACCCTGACAACTTGACGTCATGGAAGATGAGATGGCAACTGATGCAGGACCCAAGACTTTGATAATCAGGCTGACTGAAGGCTACTGCAAGCAGATAACCCAAATGTGATGACTGCAACAGTGAATACACTCTGAACATCTACATTTATGGTAAGTGTACACAACTGTACTTTATCAATCCCTGATAAGGAAGGCAGTCTGTAGGCTGCAGTCCAAAAGTCGTCTTTGACTTTCCATTCTTTTACCTGTCATTCTAGTTATTTGTTCCCGATACCTTTGTTTTTTTGCCAGCTTTCTCCAGTAAATTCCAGTTTTCTGTTGCTCATTCTCTGTACCCCTTGCTTCAGTCATCCCTGTCGGCCAAATATCCTTCCTCCGTTTTCGTTTAGTTTTTAGAATACTTTCTGCTGCTTTATGAATATAATATTCTATATGGTTGTTATTCTGCTTTCAAAATCCTACTCTCCTTATTTCTTGTTTTCTCCATGCTTCAGCATAATCCCTTTCCACTTGGAATTATACCTTTGTTTACTATACATATGATTCTTAACTGTGTAACTCTCAAAATATCCCTTAAAATCTGGTCATTCTAAACCACCTTGTTCTTTTGGAAGGAGTAACTTATCCTACTTGACCTCTTCCACTCTCAGATAAAATTCTTCTTCTCTTTATGAATTACTGTCGACATACTACTACTCCTTTGGTTGATAAAAATGTTTGACTTGTACATGAAACTAAACGGACTAAACCCATTTTCAGTGCTTACATCTTGTTATCCATAATATAAAAACTGAGAAACTAGAAGTTCTTTATCTTTGTAGTCTAGTCCCACATATCCTTAGCTGCCAGAACAAAATCCTTTTTAATCCATACGGCTAACTGCGTCATTTTGTTTCCCCATAAATATGGATATTGCTAAACCAATTCATGTGTTTACCCACCCCTGTTTAAAATGACAGGTTTTTCTGATACAAAAATGAGACCACAATAAATCATGTCAAAACTTTTCCCACCTTTTAATATGACCTACAAACCTGTACAATTCAATTGAAAAACAAATCTGTTGGGGGGGGGGGGGTGTACAATAAGCTGGTTGCATAAGTGTGCACACCCTTAAACTAATACTTTGTTGAAGCACCTTTTGATTTAATTGCAGTATTCAGTCTTCTTTGGTACATACCTGCCATCAATTAAAGAGACTGATTAACTCCAAATAAAGTTCAGCTGTCTTAGTAGGATTTTCCTGACATGTACTCAAGTTGCTTGCTGCAGCAAAAGCTATGGTTCGCAGAGACCTTACAAAGCATCAAAGGGATCTCATTGCTGAAAGGTATCAGTCAGAAGAGTACAAAAAAAGTTCCACAGCATTGGATATACCATGGAACACAATGAAGACAGTCATCAAAAAAGTGGAGAAAATATGGAACGACAATGACATTGCAAAGAAGTGTATGTCCCTCTGAGATTGATGGAAAAGACCAGACGAAAACTGGTCGAAGGCTGCCAAGAGACCTACAGCAACACTGGAAGGAGCTGCAGGAATTTCTGGCAAGTACTGGTTGTGTACTAGTGACAGTCTCCCATATTCTCCATATGTCTGGGCTATGGGGTAGGGTTAAAAGACTGAAGCCTTTTCTTGCACAGAAAAACATCCAGGCCGGTCTAAAACTTGCAAAACCATACATAGTCTCCCAAAAGCATGTGGGGGGAAAATGTGTTATGGTCTAAGAGTAAGGTTGAACATTTGGCCACAATTCCAAAAGGTGCGTTTGGTGCAAAAACAACACTTTGCATCGCCAAAAGAACACCATCCCCACGATTAAGCATGGTGGTGGCAGTATCATGCTTTGGGGTTGCTTTTCTTCAGCTGGGACTTTAGTCAAGGTAGAGGGAATTATGAGCAGTTCCAAATTCCAGTCACTTTTGGCCCAAAACCTTCAGGCATCTGCTAGAAAGCCGATGATTAAGAGGAATTTCATCTTTCAACACGACAGTGACCCCAAGCATATGTCCAAGTCAACAAAAGAATGGCTTCACCAGAAGAAAATGAAAGTTTTTGAATGGGCCAGCTAGAGTCCAGACCTAAATCCAATAGAAAATCTGTGGGGTGACCTGAAGAGTGCTGTGCACAAGAGATGCCCTCGCAATCTGACAGATTTGGAGTGCTTTTGCAAGGGAGAGTGGACAAATATTGCCAAGCCAAGATGTGCCATGCTGATAGACTCCTACCCAAAAAGACTGAATGCTGTAATTAAATCAAAAGGTGCTTCACCAAGTATTAGTTTAAGGGTGTGCATGCTTATGCAACCAGCTTTTTGTACATTTTTTATTTTTTATATTTTTTTTCCCTAACAGATTTGTTTTTCAATTGAATTGTACAGGTTATAGGTCATATTAAAGGTGGGAAAAGGTTTGAAATGATTTATTATGGTCTCATTTTTTTATATCGCAAAAACCTGGCATTTTAACAGGGGTGTGTACACTTTTATGTCCACTGTAGTTTACAGCTATATGCTTTTTTTTATCTTAATTTTGTATCCGAAAAAGATTTAAAACTGCAGTCTCTAAATGTTATTCTACACTGACGTTTCATTTTCTGGTTTTATCCAGTACAAAATACTGCCTGCAAATAAAGCAGACTGTTATTGGTTAACATACCAACTTGTATCATATCTTTGAATATGAGTTCCTTATTTTCGTTATCTGTATTATATTGGGTGCCTTTGGGAAAGGGGCACCCCTACTTGGTTCCTCTGTTCAAACACAACTCCTCAGAGAGGAGCCCTCCCTCTCTTAATTTTTGCCTCCAGTCCCTCGTATATCCCTTCCAGTTAACCTTTTATTTTGTAAAATGCAGAAACGGCTGCTCTCATGCTCCAGTTGTCAGAGAAATCCACAAAACTGTTAAGGTAACCAAAAAGGTGAAGACGAAATCCAAATATACAGACTTGGATAATGAACGCAATTTTTAATAAAAAACAAAAGCATTTTCGCTACAGACGTAGCTATAGCTTCCTCAGAACCAATGTCATGACCGAATTTTTTTCCTCCGATCTTTCAGCCTGGTCCGGTTATCAGAAGCGGCGGTATTGCGAGAGTGCGGGTTGCGGCGTTCTGAAATGAGGATGTCGGAGTTTCAGACGGCGAATCAAAGTTAGCTGCAATGCCCGTTGGGAATATTTACTGTTTCTTGCCCATTGTGTATTTAACGGATGTCAGAGTTAAAGTAGATGTTGGTATTTCTTGTGAAACAGATACCTCATAGAATTACCATACATTGTGTGGTTGCTGCTTGGAAAGCGAAACCTTAAACATGCCAATGCTGTCGCTCGCTCGCTAGATTTAACAATAGCACTATCTGCTTAATTAGTTGTGCCAGGTGGGCCGTTGAGCGTTACCCGGTTCATACCCGGGTTCCGCTTTAGAGGCTTCGTCTAAAAGCGCTGTTGACTTCAGGGTCCTGCTAGATTAGAAGAAGACTGTCCGGACGTCTTAGGTTTAGAGGGCCTCTCTCTTCTGGGTGGTTCTACCTCCCTCCCTTCTAAGGGGTCAGGAGAGACTTTACTGTTACAACGGGTGTCCGCTCAGGGGTAAGGCCAGGCTGGTCTTCTTCTCAGGTAGCTGTTCTCCTCGGCAAATCTAAGGTAGTTAGGCCTCCCTTCTGTTTTAGGCTCCTTCCCAGATTTGAGCGGTATGATAAGAGGTGTCTCCCTAGTTCTTCAGGTCTCTGCCCTCCTGAGTGATGCTTAAATTGGCAGAAAGATTTGGTTTGAGTGATTAGAGGTTCTTTACCCCCTGATGAGGCCTAGGGTGGAACCTGAGTTTGAGAGTTTGAGCAGTCTTCGGAGCTTCTGGGTCTTGGCTGAAGACTTAAGATTCCATTTTCCTTATTTTTCTCTGGATATAGAAAAATTCTACAGGAAGGCTTCCTTAGGCTGAGAGTTTTCTTTTCAGAGACTCTCTTCATTCCATGAGGCATTTTAAATCTTTAGGTCAAGATTCCTCTGATTCTAGGCTTCCCTTGAAATTTTTATTTCTACCCCAGCCTAGGCCTTCTTCTCTGTCTGGATGTTACAGAGATACCAGAAGCTCATGGGGTAGACCCCAGGGAGTCCTAGGGCAGACCCAGAAACTGTTTCTTGGGTATTTGTTATTACTGAAGCTCATAAGTATAAAAAAAGTCCTGGGCAGACCAGAAACTGGGCAAGGGCCTGATAGATATTAAGAGCTTCTGTTGTTAAAAATAGCCATTCCTTCATGAGGGCTTTGAAGGCTTTTGTTCAGATGGGGAAAAAGGTCATACTTCTTACTCAGTGGATGATTTGAGGGCCAGTTCACATGGAAGGAACAGTGTTTGAGTCATGTTTTGCAGTCTTTGGTGGATGTTTCCTGAAACTGGTGGTGTAAAGAGTTGGTGGCCTCTTTCATGTTTCGGAACAGGTGGCTAAGCATTCATGCAATGTGGTTTGATGCTCAGAATTTAGCACGCCATGATTTTATCAGAATTCTATTATTACATGAGCCTGGCTGAGGGATTTAATTTAGCATGGGGGATAAGTTTAAGGGAAATAGATGACAAGCAGTTTTCTGATGGTTTATTTAGTAAAGTTGTGGAAGCAGTTTTAAAAAAAATGGAGGACAAGAGCCTGTCTGTGCAGACTGTTAAAGATTTTGCAGGTTCAGCCTCTAGGCGGGGTAGATTCTGGCCTACTAAGGGTGGACTGTCCTTCTTATGATTCTGCCCATACTATTGAATCTGCAGGTGGTGAGGCATGAGCTCAAGGTTCTTTGGGCCTAGGTCGGGCAGTTCACAGCCTGCCCAGTCTTCTGGTTTTCAGCCGGGTCAGTCCTTTGTCGCAGCACTGACTTGCCTTTCAGCTGCCAGAGCCTTCAAGTCTGGCAGCACGTTTGGGAGGAAGGCTGGTGGGTATCGAATTTAGGTGTTATGCCCAAGACATTCCATACTTGCCTCAGGATCAAAGGTAGTTGCATTCCTATTTCCATACCAAACTGCTCTCAAAGGCATGCAGACATTCCTCCCAGATAAGAAAAGGGGCTCCGTTCCTGTGCCAGGCCTTGCTCCAGATACCCTCACCATTCAGCCGGTTCAAAGGCCCAGAAGGGCCTGGTTTATTTGGATTTGTTCCTCCCTACCAAAGAACACGGACATTCCAAAGTTCAAAATCTATCCTTACAACAGCTTTGGACATCTGGAGTTCAAGATCAGATGGTTACAACTTTAGATACCTCTGCTGCTTACCTTCATGTGCCTATCAGACTTAGTTCTCAGAACTATCTACCTTCATGTGCTGAAATTCACATTATGGGAAGTATCTGCGTTTTTGGCTTATCTACTGTGCCAAGAGTTCTCTGCAAAGCCCTCTGCTTTATCTACTGTCAGGCTAAAAGGAATAATACAAAATCTATTTGCCAGACTTTTTCAGGCTAAAGAAAAGAAAAGAACGAGCCGGGTGACTGTCTGATTCTGGCTCAAGAAAGGGCGAGCTTCTTCAGCCTCTTCTGTATGTAATAGCAAGTCAAAGATGCCTCTAGTATTCTGTGAGCGAAACATGTGCCAGTCTAGTGTGAGACTGGATACAGCAGTGCTTTCTGGGTGTGGACTGAATACAGCAGCCTTTATATCCTTTTACTATCGGACAAACAAAGGAAGTGTCACTACTGAAAGGCAACTATCTCAGTCGTGCTGACTGGTTCAGTCCTTCAACATTAGGGTTCATTCTGCATTACTAAGCTGGTGCTTCCAATGCGAACTGCATAGAGGAAGCGCAATGGACTCACACCGTGGACACAGCACTGCCAGGATTAATCAACTTTCACAGGTCAATAATACCTTGCATTCAAAAAAGGAGTGTGGGCTCAGAAACCCACCTAGCTGCGTAGACCTGTGAGAACGACAAGACCCTCGATTAGGAGCAGGGGAGCCCATCATAAATGGGAGCTGGAGGACATGGAAAGTGGATACCAGACACAAGTGGCCTGCATCTATACAATGGAGATGTTAGCAGTCCAAGGAGATGTTAGCGTTTCAAGGAGCTACTTCTTCCTGGGCAGGTTCGCTATTTACTGGACAACACAAGTGTCAACAGTCCTTTAAACAAGCAACAACGGGAACAACTCTTATCCCTCTATGCAGGCATGCAAGCAATTTGGCGGTGGGATTTCCTCCAGAGACTGCGCTCAGCTTGCCCAGGGTTCTACAGGCAAGGTAGAAGAGGAGCACAGAACTCCCTTAGCAGATGTGTTAAGCGAGTGGAAACTGGATCTTCATGTATTTCTGGATCAGTGTGTATTTCGACCATTGTTAGTGTCTGACTTCTCCAGACATCTGTCTGTTACTAAAACCCACTTGCGAAAGGTTTGCAAAGTTTTGCACGGTTTCATCACAGCTTGAAGAAAGTGGATACTCTTTAGTTTTCCAATCTTGCCTCTCCATGTATGCCTTTCCTCCCAAAGGTCCTCAAAGGTACCCTCCTAAAAGGTCAGGACAGACAAGAGAAGGATGATTGGCATCCCTCCAGATTGGCCTCGCTTGCTTTTAATTTACTACTGAGAATCTGATGAGCCTTTCCATGGCCTTTACCTTTAATTCCACCTTTGTCTCAGAGGACGGTCATCCTTCTCAATGTCAAGCTTCACTCTCTCATCTAAACAGCCTGGCATATTCTGTTTGAACCACCTTGGGTCCTCAACAACAACAAGTTTTATGGAAGTGATTATGGAAGCCAGAAGAAGACAGTAATAAAAATGGAAGAGAAAAATGATTTTTATTTTACTTGGAGTGCAGCAGTTTCACAAGTTTGGATGTTTCTGAGCCTGGTGGCTTGTGGCTCTTCAATATCTTACTGAGTTATTTTCTTCTTCTTCCATTAAGATTCATGCTGCAGCAATTTCAGCTCATTATGATTCACTGACCACCATTGTTTTCTCATCCTTTGTTCAAGCAATTTCTTAGAGGGCAAAGAATATAAGACCCCCATTATAGCTCCTACTTTTCACACAATACCGCCAAAATTCAAATATATAGTCACGTACATTACGTAGACTGAGTAATTAAAAACCTTAAAGGTGCACAATATATATGTGCATAGTGGACATACTTTGTTACAAAACAAAGTAAAAGATAAATATTGTCTCATATTTAGAAAATAAAACCACATATTAGAAAATGTTGAGACATTTTGAACCATATTATATATATATATATATATATATATATATATATATATATATATATATATATGTATGTATATATTTATATATATATATGTATGTATATATATATATATATATATATGTATGTATGTATGTATATATATATATATATATATATATATATATATATATATAATGTACTTAGCAATCCAACAACCAAAACTCAATACCACTGAAATGACACTGCTAATCTAAAAAGTATAAATATCAAATGCGAATATTAATATTAAACAGTGTCTGAGTCAGATCTTAAAAACTTAATCTCTACAATGTAACAAAAATTACATATGTTATTAAAGTACATAAAAATAACCTTAGTTTACTCCATACTCAAAGAATATAATAAACTAAAACTAAAAATTTATAATAACTAAACAAAAAATTTTTTACAGCAAATGTAAGTTTTATCTTCTGTAGTTTCTCATTTTTAAAATACAGGAAATATTGCAATGATCATTCAGGCCTGGAAAACTAAAAGAGTTTAATAACAACTGCCATTCTAACTCACAAATTTCAAGCAACAATGGAACTGGTCCACCTCTTATGGAATGTGCAACCTCATCTATAGCTACAAAATAAAAACTATGGCCTGGATTTTTTATACAGTGTTTTGCTAGGGCATTCTCTATTTTGTTTTTTCTAATTGCGTACAAATGCTCGTAGATTCTATCTCAGAATCTACGATCTGTTTTGCCAATATAGAATGCCTCACAGCAGTTACACTGGGCCAAGTAAACTATATAGATTTAGATTCACAATTAAGACTGTGGTGAATGTAATCTTTCCTATTCCTAATCAGAAAGGAATTCAAAACTTTCACTTCTCTACAGTAGTTACAGAACCCACATTGAAAACACCCTTTTAGTCTTGTGGTACTGTTAGATACGTTGTTCCTTTCTAGTATTGTTTTTAAATTACGTCCTCGTTTATACACAAATTTTGGTCTATCCCCAAGTTTTTCAAACAGTTCTTCATTGTTCAAAATAAAGTACCAGTTCTTAGTTAGAATGTGTTCTATGTCCCAAGAATTAATGTTAAAAGTCGAGATGAAACTAGTCTGAAAACATTTGTTTGTTTCAGTATTGACTAGACTGGGACTGTTTCTCTCCTCAAAGCTAACTTGTCCTGTTAAAGTGTTAGTAATCTCAATCTGTACTTTTTGATTGTTGTGTATTAAAAGAGGGGAGAAAAAACCTTTTGAACGTTTGAAATTAATTTCATCCATTAATTCAGTGAACATAGACAATGGATAATCTCTATTCATGAACATTTCCTTCAAATTGTTACATTCATTCAAAAAAGCTATTTCCCGACTACACATCCTAGCCGCTCTTATTATTTGACCCTTAATTATGGGTCTTTTTTGCTTATAAGGATGTGCACTATTGAAATGTAAGAAAGAGTTGCAGTATGTTGGTTTCCTATATATGGTGGAAAAGTATTCTAAGTTTGTTGAGTCTTTATATAATTTCACATCTAAATAGTCTATCTCAGTTTCCGAAAAATTAAATGTGAAATTCAAAAATGATGTAGTATTATTAAGGGAATCATCAGTAATGTTGCTGATTCTATGTTCCCTTTAAATAAGATAAAAACATCGTCAAGGTACCTTGTGTAATATTTAATTTTATCCATAATGCTGTTACAAAATATGTACTTGTTCTCCCAATATGCCATAAAAAGGTTAGCGATGCTAGCGCCGCATGGCGACCCCATCACTATACCCTGTTTTTGTTGGTAAAATTTGCCATTGAAAGTAAAATAATTCGATGTTAAAATGATATCCAATAGTTCTGATACTATGTCTATCTCGTTTTGCGTAGCTTTTAAATCAATCAGCATCAAGGAAATCCATTCTACTGCTTCTAAGTGTGGTATGGATGTATATAAATCCACTACATCAATTGTCATGAAATTAAATGAACTGTCAAATTCTATGTTACACATATTTTGAAGGAAAGTCCATGAATCTTTACAAATGCCCGGTATAAGTTTCAGATATTTTGTCAAAATATTTTCAACAAGTTGTGCACAAGGATATGTTATAGATAGACGATTATCAATTAAAGCACGAAGTGGTGGGTTAAACATATCCTTATGAATTTTCGGGATACCGAAAATCACTGGATTTCTTGGCATAGAGATGTCTATGTAATTATAAGTATCTAAATCAATTTTACTATTAATAAATAAGTCCTTAAAGTAGCCCCTAATTCTGGACTGTGATGTATTCATTTCATTCAATGATGAAATGCTGTATGTAGGACTGTTTAAAACTAGTTCCATTTTTCTACACAAGTGTGATTATCAAAAATGACCAACCCACCACCTTTGTCTGGTTTAACTTCCCGGACTGCTGAAGAGCACAGATGTTTAAGGCTTATTAGTTGTTCGTCTGTAACATTGTGTTTCAATTGTTTGTTCAAAAATAAGTCAGATTGGTGCATGTGGCGGATATCCAGTTCACATGCACTCTCAAAAAGTGCTAAAACTGCATGAAGAGGTGGGTTGAAAGTACTAGCTAATTTCAACATAGATACATTCTCAAAATCCTTATTGTTGAAAATAAAATCAAGATTTAACTTTCGAACATAACATTTCAAATCAATCAATGTTTTTGCTATATTACATCTCTTTGTTGGGACAAATGTATTCCCAAATGCTAACAGTTCAATCAGACAAGGATCTAAAGAAATACTTGAAAAATTATAGATGGTAAAATCACCCTTTCGGTTGGTTAATATTTTTAACTTGTTGTTATACAGGAAGCTGTTGTTATTGTCAATTGGAGCTTCTAATTCCGAGAGTTGTTCTTGTTTTTTTGTTGGAACTTCGAGTTCCGTGCACCTAAAAAAACGACCATTGTTTGCATTGTTGTTGTAGTTATTGTAGTTATTTCCATAACATTGAGGGCCATTCTTGTTGTTATTGGCCTTTATTCTGTTACTTCGTCTAGGGACTTGTACAAATTTGTCATCAAAATCATCTTCAGTCATCTCCGAGTCTTGCATATTTGATGTTAAGGGTAAATCAGCCCTTTCATTACTCAAAAGTTCTGTGTTAACAGAAGAGCTTTTAACCGGGGGTCTTAATTTAACATAGGCATTGTTATCTCTATAGGTATTCAGCTTCAACTTGTATACTAGAGAGTCTATACTCATAAAAATACGGGTATAGTCATATTTATATCTTTCAAAGTTCAAATCTTTTTTTACCGAGTTATCTAGTTCGTTGACTTCATTGATCAACTTGTTGATGTGGATGTTATAATGTTTGATCATTAACTCAAGTAGTTGAAGACCCTGATTGTCAAAAAGTAGTGCTAAATCTTTGTAAAAGTCAGCGTCAATAAATAAACCAGTAGGACAAAAATTAGACCTTAAGCCTTTTGGTATTATTTTCTCTGTAGAGCATTGCCGAAAATAATTTACTTGAAGTTGCAGTTTCTTTAATTTTACAAGCTTTGAATCAAAAGATTTTAAATTATCAGTAATCGAATTGCCACTTGCTCTTAATTGCTGTGCACCCATGACCGGTGGTTCCTGCAAGACTTCAAATTTCAGGTTGTCTGTGTTCTTAATCCAGTCTTCCATATTTGGAACTCCAATAAGCCCGGGAGAAGATGAAGTATTCACAAGTGGCTGTGGTTGCTGATCGTTTGCTGTACTGTTTGATTGTGTTGCACCACTCAAGGTTGCCCATGATCGTTGTGTCCGTGGTGCTTGCCCTGGCGGTATAGAAGTATCAGAAGGTACTCCTGTTAAAGAGTTAGTAGGTAAACCATCTGTTCGTTGGTTGACGGTATCATTTAATTGCACGTTTCCGTTAAACAGAACTGGACAAAGCCGCTGTTTTTCTCTATGTTCTAAGTCATCTAGTTTAGTGGCAATATTGTCCATCCGTTAAGACAGTTCACGTATTGAAGCAGTTAAATTACATTGATCGTTTAACTCAGTGTTAGTGTCCATAGAAAAAAGTCTCTGACTACCTGGACTAATGGATCAGCCGGTCGCCATACAGGAAAACAAACTAGAACCACAAAAAACTTGGTAAAATGCAGAAACGGCTGCTCTCGTGCTCCAGTTGTCCGAGAAATCCACAAAACTGTTAAGGTAACAAAAAAGGTGAAGATGAAATCCAAATATACAGGCTTGGATAATGAACGCAATTTTTAATAAAAAACAAAAGCGTTTTCGCTACAGACGTAGCTGTAGCTTCCTCAGAACCAATGTTTCACACAATACCGCCAAAATTCAAATATATAGTCATGTACATTACGTAGACTAATTAAAAACCTTAAAGGTACACAATAGATATGTGCGTAGTGGACATACTTTGTTACAAAACAAAGTAAAAGATAAACATTGTCTCGTATTTAGAAAATAAAACCACATATTAGAAAATGTTGAGACATTTTGAACCATATTATATATATATATATATATATATATATATATATATATATATATATATGTACTTAGCAATCCAACAACCAAAACTCAATACCACTGAAATGACACTGCTAATCTAAAAAGTATAAATATCAAATGTGAATATTAATATTAAACCGTGTCTGAGTCAGATCTTAAAAACTTAATCTCTACAATGTAACAAAAATGACATGTTATTAAAGTATATAAAAATAACCTTAGTTTACTCCATACTCATAAAGAATATAATAAACTAAAAAATTTATAATAACTAAACAAAAATTTTTTTTACAGCAAATGTAAGTTTCATCTTCTGTAGTTTCTCATTTTTAAAATACAGGAAATATTGCAATGATCATTCAGGCCTGGAAAACTAAAAGAGTTTAATAACTGCCATTCTAACTCACAAATTTCAAGCAACAAAGGAACTGGTCCACCTCTTATGGAATGTGCAACCTCATCTATAGCTACAAAATAAAAACTATGGCCTGGATTTTTTATACAGTGTTTTGCTAGGGCATTCTCTATTTTGTTTTTTCTAATTGCGTACAAATGCTTGTAGATTCTATCTCTGAATCTACGATCTGTTTTGCCAATATAGAATGCCTCACAGCAGTTACACTGGGCCAAGTTTTAGTTTATTATATTCTTTATGAGTATGGAGTAAACTAAGGATGTTATGTGATCCTATCTCGCCTACATTCTGACTGATGGTTCGGAGCCGATCCCTCGGCTCCGACTCGGCACGCTTATGCTATAGAGCGAGGCCTCTAATTGGCTGAGCTATCTTTATCCCAGGATGCACCACCACTAATCCCCCAGATCTCGTTTGCCGCTTACAAAGCTTGGACGTGGTCTCAACATTGGCTGGGCTAAGTACTATATTTATAGTCTCTTTTCCTGTCAGTAGTTCACTCATTTCAACCCAAAAGCTGTTTTAACGGCTATTTTTTGTGTACGAGTGTGTTTCTTGTTGTTTCATTAAGTTTGGCTTAAATTTTCCTGTCAGAGAAGGTTCCGTTTAAGTTAGAGGGGTCTTCCCCTGTACTAACTACTTTAGTGGTTGTGTGTGGGTCAAGTACCCGTTTGAGTTAGAGGGTCTTGACCCTCCTTGTTTCCCAAAAAAAAAAAAGTTCTTTAATATTTTTTGGAGTTAGTGTTTTTTTTGGTGTATACAAACGCTTAATCTACTGTTGTGGTATATTTTTTCTACATTATGTCTAAAGAACATAAACCCTCCGGGTTTAAAAAGTGCACGAGGTGTGGGTTCAAAATGTCCATAACGGACGACCACTCCTCGTGCGTCTATTGTCTTGGCGCCAAACATTTACAGGAATCGTGCAGTGTATGCCATGCGTTTTCCTCCAGAGTCCTCCAGGAGAGGAAGAACAAATTAATCCTCAAAGGATTAATTAAGCCTTCCTTTGAGGAGGCTTTGTCTTCCTCTACTTCTCCTTCTAAAAAGAGGAAAGCGCCGGCTCTGACCAGTCAGTCGGATCCGACGGCTAAGAAGACTAAGCAGACTTCTCCATCGGCTCCACGGACTTCGGCCGAGGTGAACGGTCTGCCTTGATGCCTCCAGCCTCGGCCCCTCTGGTTTGAGCCGAGGTCTGGGGCATCGAGGCGGTCACCCTCATCGGCTCCACTGATATTGGAGCCGATAAGGGTCATCGGCTCAGACACTTCCCCCTCGGAGACTAAGTCCTTATCGGCACCGAGGGAAATTTCTTTGAAGGTTTCCTCGGAGCCGATAATTGTTGAGTCCTTTCGGAGCCGGTCCCCGAGCCCTTCGGAGCTGATGGAGAAATCGGTTCGGGCCCGATCTGTATCCTCGAGATCTTCCAGGATGTCTGATTCGGACATAGACAGGGTGCTCCTTCGACTCTTCCAGTCTCCGGTGTTTCAAAAGATGGTTTCGGCTCCGGCCCAGTTGGCTTCGGAGCCGATGGTCCACTCCCTTACTGTACTTCCTCCTCCGACAGCTTCGGCACCGTTGGAGCAGGTGTTGGTGGAACCAGTGGAGGTGTTAGGGTCAGGCCCGACCCTTGTCCGACTCCGGCTCCTGGGTCGGAGTTCAGTGCACGGACTTCTTCCTTCGGCCCTGGGGGGAGGCTTCGGGATTGATACCTTCGGTTCCAAGTCTCCCTCTTGGTGTGTCGGCGGCGGGAGTACCGTCCACTGTCGTGGCCACGGAGGGGGGACCTTCCCAGGATTCTGGTGGTCCCGCCTTCAGGGCTATGAGGAGTGCTCTAGCCAAATCTTCATTGGCTACCTCCACAGTTTCCCCAGCTCCTTCCCTACATTTGGAGACTTGGTCATTGGCAGTTCCCCTGTCCGCAGACAGCGGTTACCCCCGCTGGGGTTTCTCCCCCTCCTGGAGGTCCTTCCGAAGCCTCTTCGGAAGAAAACTTGCAAGAGGAAGCACGTTGACTCCCCTGACGAGTCTTTGACATCTGACACCGATCTCGATGATGCAGAGGGGTCCCCCAAGTCGTCCTCGGATGATATCCTGGAAGCCTTAAAACAACGAGGCGGCTGGCAGTCCAAACCTCCCTCTGCTGATGAGTCTGTGTTCCTGAAGGCCTTCGGGGCTCGGCCCTCTGCCTCCTGGGTGTCTCCGCCCTTTGACGAGCTCTTGGATTTGATCTGTCGAAGGGTCGTGGGAACACCCGGACTCTGTGGAACCGGTGCCCGCTCGTCCAAACAAATTTCTTTCGGCGCCCCCAGATAGAGAGTTCCTTACAAAAGGTGTGGCTGTGGATGCTATGGTGGTGGCATCTGCTACACAGCAGGATGTAGCAGAGGCTTCTACGTCCGTCCATCCTCCTAATAAGGAGTCTAGGAGCATGGATCGGTATGGCAAGCGCACCCTAAGTTCAGCGGCCTTTACCCTGAGGTCTTTGAACTACCTGACGCACTTTACGAGATTCCAGAGGGATCTGATTAAGGAGCTATCCGATACCCTCTTAGGTAACCTGCCTGAGGAGCTGGCCCAGACGGTTGGATCTCAGCTGGCTACAATGTCATCCATTTCGAACTTCGTCCATGAGGCTCATTTCAGTATGCGGCCGAAGGGGCGAGTAGAGCGGCGGTACAGGCATGTCTCTACGGAGACAAGCCTGGCTCTGCCTGTGTCATTTCGCGGAGGCCTTCAAGTCTTCATTCGCCGACGCCCTTTGATGGGTCCTCCTGTTTGGGCCCATGGTGAAAGACACACTTACCTGCTGTGAACAGGATGGTAAGACTCTGACTGCCGTAGGGGCACGATTTTCCACTCCCTTTCGGCCTTATCCCAAGGCTAAAAGAGGAGGGAAGATGTGGTTCCGGAGATCACAGAAGTCTTACCCCTCTCAGCAGGAAGGTTCCCCTCCAGAGGCAGAGGAGGGGAAATTCATCAGGAAGACGCCGTCCCAGAGGCGGCAGAGGCCCCCGCAACACTGGAGACCGCGAGTCCTTTCGTGGCTCTTCAGCCTTTCATAGTCCCTGAGGGATTGCCTGACTGTGCTGCTCCGGAGCCAGTCGGGGGTCGTTACCGAAGCACCTAAAGGCCTGGGAAGGGATCACTCAGGACCGATGGGTGCTTCGAATTATCGCCGGAGGTTACTCCATCCCATTCTGTTGTCCCCCCCTCAGTCCAAAAGAATCCCGGACCCGCCACCCAGTCAACAGGATACCGCAGCCGAAGAAATTTCAAAACTGCTGCAAAAAGGAGCCATCCAACCGGTCCCCGCAGACCAGATCGGATTAGGGACTTACTCAAGATTCTTTTTGGTGCCAAAAAAGACCGGGGAGTTGAGGCCCATTTTGGACCTAAGCAACCTAAACCGTTCAGTCAAGAAGTCCAAGTTCTGAATGGTCACTTTACAAACCATTCTCCCATTGTTGGAGGTGTTTGGATGTCCTCCATAGACCTCAAGGACGCGTATTACCATATCAAAATACATCAAACGTCCAGGAGACACTTGCGCTTCAGCCTAGGAGGCAGTCATTTTCAGTTCCGTGCGCTGCCCTTTGGTCTCACCACAGCCCCCAGGGTGTTCACCAAATGCTTGGCAGTAGTGACTGCTCACTTGAGGAGTCTAGGATTCCAGGTGTTTCCGTACCTAGACGACTGGCTTCTAACTGCCACCTCCAAGCATCTACTTCTACGGAGCCTACAAGCCACAACATCACTGGGCAATTCCCTCGGAATCACCTTCAATTGGCCAAAGTCTGTGTTACGGCCATCTCAAAGAATAAGATTCATAGGGGCAGAGATAGATTCAAACCAGATGCGGGTCTATCTACCTGCAGACAGAATTCAGATCATACAAAATCAGGTTCGAGCCTTACTCCCCAGGTCCAAAGCCCCAGCCAGAATGGTCATGCAGCTATTGGGATCGATATCTGCCACAGTTCTGCTAGTTCCCTTGGCAAGGTTACACATGAGAATTCTCCAGTGGCTTCTTTCAACTCAGTGGTCCTTTCAGGAACTCGCGATCTATCATCTAATATGGGTCACAGAATCTTGCAGGCGGGACCTTCGCTGGTGGCTAGTGTCCTCCAATTTGGATCAGGGGCGACCCTTTGTTCTTCCTCCTCTGGCGGCCACATTGACCACGTACGCCTCCCAGGCGGGGTGGGGGGGGGGCATTCCCTGGGCAGGTCAGTCCAGGGCAAATGGCATCCGGAAGAGACCTCTCTCCACATCAACATCCTAGAAATGAGGGCAGTACTCCTGTCCCTTCAAGCCCTTCACTATTACCTCCCTCAGGGGGTAATTGCTGTTCACTCAGACAACATGTCAGTTGTCTGGTACCTGAACAAACAGGGAGGGACCAGATCCTATCCTCTTTGCAGAGAAGCGATGAGGGTCTGGGAATGGGCAGTCTCGACCAAACGCTTCCTAGTGGCTACTCACATACCGGGCATATCCAATGTCATAGCCGACAGGTTGAGCAGAACCATCCTCTCTCCTCACGAATGGTCTCTGAACATGACTATTACAAGACAGATTTTCAGCGAATGGGGAGTTCCGTGCTGCGACCTCTTTGCGACTCCTCTGAATGCGAAGTGCAAAGATTTTTTCTCCCTAACCCGGCTCGGGGAAGAGCCCCATGGACGTTAGTCCATCCTTGGCCCACCGGCCTGCTTTATGCCTTCCCTCCAGTTCCTCTCCTACCCAGGGTAATTCAGAAGGCATCTCTCTTAGGGAGCAAGATGATCTTAATTGCTCCTTACTGGCCTCGTCAAGTCTGGTTTCCCTATCTTCGGAAACATGCTCTGGAAGGTCCATGGTTCCTGGACCAGGTCCCAGACCTACTGATTCATCAGTCGGGACTACTACACCAGTCCCTACACACATTAAAATTGACGGCCTGGCTCCTCCTCTTCCGACCATAGTCAGGAGACATGCACTAGACCCAGATGTAGTACACATATTGTCTTCAGCCCACAAGTCTGCTACGAAGAAACTGTATTCTTGCAAATGGAAAAGGTTTGCTATCTGGGCTCAACTCCGGGGCCTGGACCCCATTTCTACTCCCGTGGCAGAAGTACTCAAGTTCCTGACCTCTCTTTTCAACCAAGGCTTTTCTGTTTCTACCATCAAAGTACAATTGGCAGCGATTTCTAATTTTCATGAATCCATAGACCCACCCTTAATGAGCAACAGGGTGTGTAAGACCTTCTTGAAAGGTGCTGCTCTATTAAGACCTCCGGTTTCTCATCCTGCACCTCCTTGGGATCTCTATATAGTATTACGTGCCTTGACTTCTTCCCCCTTTGAACCGGCAGCTACCTGTGATCTAAAGTTTCTATCATGGAAGACAGCTTTTTTAGTGGCAATTACTTCAGCCAGAAGGGTTTCAGAACTTCAAGCTTTGTCAGTGAAACCCCCGTACTTGGTTTTTCATACAGACAGGGTTTCCCTCAGACCAAATCCTTCTTTTGTTCCTAAAGTCTGTTCTACACTATGCTTGCAACAGTCATTAGAGCTCCCAGTTTTTTTCCCAAAATACTCCAATAAAGCGGAATTTATTTTCCACACACTAGATGTCCACAGGCAGTTACGTTTTTATTTGGATAGGACCAAACAATCAAGGAAGACAGATCAGTTGTTTGTGTCCTTTGCAGAAAACAAGTTGGGCAACGCTTGGTCACAAAGGTCACTATTGCCAAATGGATCAGGGACTGTATTACTCAAGCTTATATTTATTCTAACAAAGAGCTTTCCACCTCTGTCAAGGCTCATTCTACAAGGGCTATGGCTACTTGGTAGCATTTCATTCTAAGCTTGCTATTGGTGACATTTGTGCTGCGGCTACATGGTCTTCCCCGCACACCTTCATTTCTCACTACAAATTAGATGTGGCATCTAGAGGACGAGCTTCATTTGGTTCCACAGTGCTCAGGAGTGTTTTCCAATGAGCCACCCGGGATTTAGGCGCTAGGGACGCTGTCCCATCAGTCAGAATGTAGGCGAGATAGGATCACATAACATCTTTTAGTTATGTACTCACCATAACTTCAGATGTTTGGGATCCATCTCGCCACATTCCTAATAACCCACCCTCCTTCCCCCTTCCTTGGAGATCAGAGGATATCAGAAGGTCCGAATCCTGTTGTTTCATCATGAAACATCTAACAATGTTTTATATAAACAAGCTGTGCATGTGTGCATGAATGCGGACAAACAAGATCTGGGGGATTAGTGGTGGTGCATCCTGGGATAAAGATAGCTCAGCCAATTAGAGGCCTCGCTCTATAGCATAAGCGTGCCGAGTCGGAGCCGAGGGATCGGCTCCGAACCATCAGTCAGAATGTAGGCGAGATGGATCCCAAACATCTGAAGTTATGGTGAGTACATAACTAAAAGTTATTTTTATGTACTTTAACATATGTAATTTTTGTTACATTGTAGAGATTAAGTTTTTAAGATCTGACTCTGACACTGTTTGTTTAATATTAATATTCGCATTTGATATTTATACTTTTTAGATTAGCAGTGTCATTTCAGTGGTATTGAGTTTTGGTTGTTGGATTGCTAAGTACATAATATATATATATATATATATATATATATATATATATATATATATATATATATATATATATATATAATATGGTTCAAAATGTCTCAACATTTTCTAATGTGGTTTTATTTTCTAAATATGAGACTATGTTTATCTTTTACTTTGTTTTGTAACAAAGTATGTCCACTACGCACATATCTATTGTGTACCTTTAAGGTTTTTAATTAGTTAGTCTACGTAATGTACGTGATTATATATTTGAATTTTGGCGGTATTGTGTGAAACATTGGTTCTGAGGAAGCTATAGCTACGTCTGTTGCGAAAACGCTTTTGTTTTTTATTAAAAATTGCGTTCATTATCCAAGCCTGTATATTTGGATTTCGTCTTCAACTTTTTGGTTACCTTAACAGTTTTGTGGATTTTTCTGACAACTGGAGCATGAGAGCAGCCGTTTCTGCATTTTACTAACCTTTTATTTTATCAGGGACTGTAAATGCTTCCATTGCTTCCCTCGTAAAAATCCCACTTTACTCTGTTGAATAATTTCTATGCATGAAGACCCACCGACAGCAGCAGTATTTTGTTTGTTTTACTTTCTGTTTCCCTCTTTACCATTGTTAATGTTGTCAAATGCTTGCTCCCCTTCACAAAAGCACACTGAGCCATATCCATTAATCTTAAACACTTTTGCAATTCTTTTAGATATTATAGAGACTCTCTGTAATCATGGTTTTAAAAATTGAAATGGGCCCACATGAAGCTGGGTCTGGTAGGCCTTTATACTGTCTTTTAAGTATAAAAAAAACGCATCTTTCTTCCAGGATGTTGGTGCTTCTCTTGTTAAAATACTGTTGAACAAAATCTTCCAGATCTTCATCATTTTCTTCCCTCCCAGCTTCTTCTCCAGGAATACCATCTATTCCTGGAGAGATTCTGTCTTTTATTTAAGCAGTTTCATTAAATTATCATTGAAGACGCATGCGCACACAAACCGAAAACAAACCATATTAAGATTTTTCATACTTGTGCGTTATACAAGTTTGTGTTTTTTTTTTGACAATTCTTCACTACACCATTCCATTAATTGTTGCTGTTTTCTTTCCTCTTGAACTTCACTCCTGCAAATTATTCTGAATGTTTTGTTCCCCATAAATTTTCTTTTATCTGTGATTTTTTTTTTCCTCACCCCCCCCATTACAATATCAAGTATTTCAGTTACAGCTGGTTTAGATTTTGATTTCCTTTGTCTAGTAGCTGCTTTTTTGGTAATCTGCATTAAACTTAGTAAGGCTTTACTTTTAGGTGTTGGCAGTTCAGATCCTGTGTCCTAGCTCAAGAGCAGTTTCCTTCATTTCAGCCGTTTGCCCCACCAACCAACTTTTTACATTCCTATTAAAAAAAAAAAAAAAAAACACGTCATTTGCTGTTTACTTGAGGGAAATTTCTCCAGTGTCTACTTGAAGTGTAAAAAATACCTGTGTGTACATTTCCAATCAAAAGTGCTAAACTTTCTTGACTTGAGAACTAAACAGATGTCCTCCCATTGTTTCTAAATTGCTTTTCCAGTCTCTCTTCCCAATCTTTTCTAAGTGACCCTGACTGATTATTATATTTATTGTTCAATATTTTGTATACCTCATTAATTATCAATCTGAAGTAGTTAAATTCATTTGATCATCAACCTGTGGGTATCTGATCCGACATGGATCTGAGCCGGCAGCTTTCCAAGCTAGAGATCCCAGCTCCAAGCTCCTCCCCTTACCCACAACACCCTGCGACCTCCTTCCAATCCGTAGATCTCGTTTGCCGCGGCTTCGTTAAGCACGAGTTTCTCAAGCTCCTAGCGTTGGGCGATTTTTTTTTTTTTTTTTTTTTTTTTTTGAATTGTATCTTAGTGTTTGAGAGTGTCATTAGTTTAAATTTATAGTTTAAACCCCTGGGTTCCTCCCTAGTTCCCTGTAGTTTAATTCTAGTAGGTCCCTCCCTTCCCTTGGGTGTTTGTGTGTGTTTCCGTTAGAAATCCTGGTTGAGGCCCCAAAGGCCATTTTCTCTAAGTGCACTGAGTGTGGCCATAAGCTATTTCCAGCGGATGGCCACACTCAGTGGCATCCTCTGCCTGGGGGTTCCACATCTGACCTCAGGCTGCCAAATTTGTGCAGCCTTTAATCCCCAGGCCCTGAGGGATAGGAGGAATAAGCTGATTCTGGCGGGTCTCCTAAGCGCGGAGTCTGCTTCTTCCTCCTTCCCTCGGTGGCTACAGCCACGGCTGCTTAGCCTGCTGTTCCCCCACCCCTGGCTGGGACTCAACCTCCCACTTCTTCCCAGGGAGAGAGGGACTCAAAAAAAAAAAAAAAAAAAAAGAGGGGAGACTCAAAAAAAAGAGGGGAGAAAGAACGAGAGAAATAGAGGCACAGAAGTTACAAGCAGCAGGTCGACTCAGCCCCCTTGGCCCCACCTGCAAAATTGCTCTCTTCACCCCAGAAGGTCTCCAGACCTTCCTCCCCTCTGCTCCGTTCTCCACGCTTCTCTCCAGAGCCGGAGGAGGAGGCCTGACCATCTTCTAGGTCGTTGCGTCTGCCCTCCCGGCCAGCTTCGGCGGCCTCCTCTAGGTCAACCCGTAGTCTCTATCTGCCGATATGGACCGGATGATGCGTCACTTTCTCCAAACCCAAATGCAGATGGGAGCATTGCTGTCTCCCCCTCCTCTGGGGGGAAGTTCAGCCCCACTTTTTGCCCCGATAACTCCGATCCGCTATCTGGTTTCGGAGCCTTTGGATCTGAGGAGTCTTGGAGTCGGCGCCGATGGTTATCGCTACCTCGACACGGCCGTTCCCTCAGGTTTGTCGGATCCCTTCTCGGATCTGAGCTCTCGGGGCCGTGAGCCGTGCGTCAGATCCGAGGGGGCCAGTGTGTCTTCGGCTCCATTTCGGTCGGAGCACACTTCCCTTTCGGGTCCGAGCGACTCTGCTCTGCCAATCCCTGCGCTGGATGCAAGGGTGTTAACCACAGAGCTTAGAGAGATTGGTTCACCCTCTGTTTTCGATGTGGTGGAGAAGTTTCTCTCGAGAGGTTCGAGACCCCTGATCTGCCCCCACTCCCTTGCAGCTGGGCTTGCCTTCCATCGTCCAGTCTCAGGGACAGCCCGAGTTGACGCCCCAGCCCGTTCCACTGGTGGAACATGACCCTGTTGGTGAGCCCTCTTCGGGCAGCCCCACAGAGGAGGTCCCTCACAAACGTAAGTGTAAGAGGAGGCACTTGGACTACCCAGAGTCCCTCATGGAAGACACCAATTTGGAGGAAGGGGAAGGTTCCCCCAGGTCGCCCCCTGAGGACGTCTCCTTTGGAGACATTATGGAAATGCTTCGACAAAAGGGGGGGGGGTGTTCAGGCCAAAAACCTTCCTCGGACGAGTTTGTGTTCCTAGAGGCGTTCACAGGCCCGTCTATCTCTTGGGTGTCCTCTCCGGCTGACCCCTGGCTGATCTCATCACTACCAGGGCGTGGAAGGAACCGGGCACTGTAGAGCCAATTCCCACGAGGCCAAGATAGAATTTTTAGTCCCCCTGTGGATAGGACAGTGTGGAGTAAGGGTTCCCCAGTAGATGCTATGCTGGTGGCGGCGGCCACCAAGAAGGAACTCGCCCAAGATAGTTCCTCGGTCCATCCCTTGGATAAGGAGTCTCGGACGATGGATCGTATTGGGAAGCGGATGTTTGCTTCAGCTACCTTTTCTATAAGGGCGCTGAATTATTTGGCCCATGTAATTAGACTTCAGCGGGATCTGGTGAAAGAATACGCTGAGTCTCCCCTTGAGTCTGTCTGCCGAGGACAAACTGACTTTCTCGACTCGCATGGCCACTCTGAAATCTGTTTCTAACACGTCTATGTGGCTACTTTCCCATGCCACGGAAGGGGCCGCTAGAGCCAGCAGGTCCGGCATCGTCCTAAGGTGTCACGCCTGGCTTCGGCTTTGTGACTTTTCGGAACCGTTCAAGGCATCCTTCGCGAACGCACCCTTCGGTTTTACCCTGTTCGGGAAGACACGACAGGTTGGTTCAGAGCAAATAAGACGGGAAGACGCTGTCTGCGGTCGGAATCTGCTTCTCGGCTCCTCAAAGGTCCTTTTCCAGGAACCAGAGGGGACAAAATATGTGGTTCCGGAAGTCTCAGCAGTCCCGTTACACTCCGGACCCTTCTTCCTTCAGACTCAGAAAGGGACAAGGTAGATGCCGGCCCAGAGGCAGAAGGGGGCCGAAAAAATTTGGGTCTTGGGAACCTTTTTCTGACCGACCCATGCAGCACCCCTGAGGGGTTACTAGACTGCTCCTCTCTGGAGGCATTGGGGGGGGGGGGATTTTTGAAGCACCTGGCTCAATAGGAGTCCATCACAACAGATAGCTGGGTGCTTCGAATAATATCCAGAGGTTACTCAATTCCATTCATAAACTTACCTCCTCAGTCGAGGCTCCTCCCCGATGTACCACCCAGTCAGAGGGAGGCTGCAGCTTTAGAGGTAGAAAAGCTGCTAGAAAAAGAGCCATCTAGCACATCCCTCCCCCCAGGCCAGTCCGGATTAGGCAATTACTCCAGGTTCTTTTTGGTGCCAAAGAAGACTGGGGACTTGAGGCCGATTCTCGACCTTTCAACAATGAACCTCTTCATTGCCACGGAGAAGTTCTGGATGGTCACTCTTCAATCCATCCTACCCCTTTTGCAGGAGGACTGGATGTGCTTCATAGACCTCCAGGATGCATACTATCACATTCTCATGGACAGGCGATCCAGGAGGTTCCTCCGCTTCCAGCTAGGGGGCCAGGCATTACCAGTTCAGGGTCCTACCCTCTGGTCTCACCACAGCCCCCAGGGTGTTCACCAAGGTCATGGCAGTTGTAGCGGCCCACATGAGACTTCAGGGAATACAGGTTTTTCCTTACATAGACGACTGGCTCCTTACGACTTTCACCAGGCATCTACTCTGCTTAGCCAGGGATTCCTTCCTACTTCTAGCATCCCAGTTGGGGATCACCATAAATTTCAAAAAGTCATCCCTCCAACCAGTTCAAGTCTTGGAATTCATAGGGGCCAGAATAGACACGCTTCAGACTAAGGCCTTCTTGACATCAGAGAGACTTCGCAGTTTGACCTTACATGTTTTAGCCCTTTTTCAGTCACCTGCCCCATCAGTGGAGTTAGTCCTGAGAGCTTTAGGGTCGATGGCAGCAGCAATCCAATCTCACACCCTTAGCTCGCTTGCACATGAGGGTTCTCCAGTGGATTCTTCACCATCCATTGGACTTACCGATTCCTATCGGCAGAGTTTGCAGAAATTCCCTCATGGTGGCACCAATCTCAAGAACTGCGGCAAGGATGTTATGCTGCTACCCAAAGCCACGGGGACCACTGACGCTTCCCGCCTGGAGTGGGCATTACGCGGGCAGAACTGTCCAAGGTACGTGGACTCAGACAGAGAGTGTTCTGCATATAAATGTCCTGGAGATGAGGGCGGTTCTTCTAGCGTTGCGAGCCCTTCATGCCTTTCTCTCTCCAGGGACTATTGCAATTCAATGTCAGTGGTCTGGTACATCAACAAACGGGGGAACCAGGTTTTATCCTCTTTGCCGAGAGGCCATGACAGTTTGGGATTGGGCGATTATCCACCAACCGTTTTCTGTTAGCAACGCACATTCCAGGTCGGTTCAGCATTCTAGCGGACAAACTAAGTCGAGCTATCCTCTCGCCCTACGAGTGGTCTCTGAATCCTACAGTAGTGAAACAGATCTTCCGCAAGTGGGGTCAGCCTTGCTGCGATCTCTTCGCGTCGCCTTTCAATGCGAAGTGCAGCGAGTTTTTCGCTTTAATCCCCCCCACCGGGGGAAAGCCCCAGAGATGCTCTAGTCCATGCTTGGCCACCCGGTCTTCTTTATGCTTATCCGCCTCTCCCATTGATGACAAGATTCTTACAGAAAGCTCGTCAATCGGGGAACAAGATTATCCTCATAGCCCCATTCTGGCTTCGTCAAGCCTGGTTCCCGTACCTACGGTCTCATCTCATAGATCCTCTCTAGATCTTGGATCCCATCCCGGATCTGATATCTCCTCCTTCGGGATTGAAACCCCCGAATCTGGTCGATCTCAAGCTCTCAGCTTGGTTGATCCAGTTCCATTAGTTGCCAGGACTCCCGGTATCTCGCCTACGGTTAGATCTATCCTGGTAGCGGTGCATAAGCCTTCTACCAGGAAGGTTTACAATAGGAAATGGAAGTGGTTCTCTATTTGGGCGTCTCATAGAAATTTGGACCCTTTCACTGCTCCCATCCCAGCAGTGCTAGATTTTCTTTCTCATATTTTTCAGCAAGGGGCCAGTTCTTCTACAGTAAAGGTTCAAATGGCTGCCATCTCCCATTTTCACATTGGAGACCATCTTAATCCCCTCGCTTCCACCAAGATTTGTAAGACCTTTCTGAAAGGTAAGTTTCTCTTGAGACCTCCTGTTAGGAATTCCGTCCCTCCATGGGATCTAACTTTGGTCCTTCAGGCTCTGACTGGACCCCCCCTTTGAACCTGCAGCGTCTGTTGATTTGAAATTCTTATTCTGGAAATACCTCTGCTAGAAGAGTGTTGGAGCTTCAAACCCTCTGTGTTAAGCCTCCTTACCTCGCATTCCATAAGGACAGGGTCTTTCTCCGGACTAACCCATCTTTCCTACCTAAAGTGGCCTCCGAGGCGAACATCAATCAGTCCATTAATCTCCCAGTTTTTCCCCCTAATTTTCAAAACAAAGGGTAGTACAAACTTCATTTGTTAGACATTCATAGGCAGTTACGCTTTTATTTACACTGAACAGCTGCCTTTCGCAAGTCTGATCAGCTTTTTGTTTCCTTTGCAAAACCCTTCTTGGGTAAGCCAGTATCGAAGGTGACTCTGGCCAGATGGATTTCTAATTGCATTCTGCTCACGTACAAACTATCTGGCCTACCAGAGCCTATAGGGGTTCATGCTCATTTCTACTCGCTCTGACTACATCTGTTGCATTCTGGTCTAGAGTTCCGTTGGATGACATTTGTTCTGTGTCTACTTGGGCATACTCTCATACCTTTATCTCCCACTATAAATTGGATTTAGTGTCCAGAGGAAGGGCAGCTTTTGGCTCTGCAGTGCTCCGGAATATCCTTCCTTGAGGACCTCCCACGTTTTTTGGTAGCTGGGGACTCTGTCCCACAGGTTGATGATCAAATGAAGTTAACTACTTCAGATAAAGAAGTTATGTACTCGCCATAACATTCCATCTGAGTAGGTAACTTCATTTGTCAGCAACCTACCCTCCCTCCTTCCCCCTAACCTGGTTCTTTGATTACCTGGACTCTAAGATGGTTATCAGGTCCTTTGCTAATTTGTTGTTTGTGGTTGTGAGGTTATATAGGTGGGCAAACGCGATCTGAGGATTGGAAGGAGGTCGCAGGGTGTTATGGTAAGGTGAGGAGCTTGGAGCGCGGATCTCTAGCTTGGAAAGCTGCCAGCTCGGATCCATGTTGGATCCGATACCCGCAGGTTGCTGACAAATGAAGTTACCTACTCAGATGGAACGTTATGGTGAGTACATAACTTCTTTATTTTAACAGCACCTTTTGTTCTAGACTGGATTAAATATTGTACCAGAGCTGGTGTCTCACTTGCACTCCCTTATCCCTTTCTCTTTACCTGAACTCTGTCAATCCCTGGTAAAGAAGGCCATCTCTAACCTACAATTCAAAGTTCCACTTGACCTTATCGTATTCTGTAACCTTTATCCTATCTAGTTTATTTGCAACCAGCACCTTGTTTCCTTTGCCCTTTTTTCCCCAGTAAGTTCTCTCTTGCCTGTTTCTGTACCCTACTTGCAGTTATCCCTGCTGTTGACATTTCTTTTGCCCTTTCCTCTGTTAAGCATACATTACTTTCTCCCACTTCATGAATATAATATATGTATAGTAGTAGTTGGTTCTATTTAATCTCTCATCTATAATCCTACACTTCTTACTTATTTTTGTACTCCCCCACATTTTATCATCACTTTCCACTTTACATACATAATGCGAGCAGTAAGATATAGTATCCATTCATAACTGGTAATCTTAAACCACCTTGTTCTATGGGGGGGGTCAGTTTATTCCAGTTAACTCTTGTCCTCTGTGCCCTCTTCCAAATTTCAACTCTATTACTGTTCACAATTTCTATAATGATTGATAAAAAAGTATTCCTGGCCTATATATGAATTTAAAAGGACTAAAAAATATTTTATCCTGCTATCCATCATGATGGACATCCAGTTTCTCAGTTCTTGTTTACTCTACTCTCTCCCCACATATCCTTAGCTGCCATAATAGAATAATTTTTAATCCATGCACTTTGTCATTATCATGTCCCCATAAATTTTGGTATGGCAGCGAAGGATCATGTGCGAGTTCATAGTTTAATACTGTAGCTTTTGTTTTATTTTCATTTATTTCATTTTACATCTTAAAGACTTGAAACAGTGTTCCACTAAAGTGTTAGTTTCTGGGTTTATCAAGTGCAAGATATCCTCTGCAAACAAGTTCAACTTTTCTTGATTACCGTACCAGTTATTTACTTGAATTTGTACTTCCCTGATTTTTTTTGTGTGTTTTTTTTTTTCTTTGCCAATGGCTCTAAATAATAAAATAAATGTGAAGGGGGACACCGCACCTTGTTTGTCTGCTCAAAAGCAGCTTGTTGCTGAACCCTCCCACTTTAATTTTTGCCTCCATTCCTTCACATAGTCTCCTAATAACCCTGTTCTGTCTGGGAATGCCAATGCTTCTATTGCTTTACTTATAAAATCCCAGCTGACACCATCAAGTGACTTCTGTATCAAGACCTGCCAGCTATAGAAGCATTTTTTTTCATTCAGCTTCCCTCTGTATCATCCACATTCTATTAATCTGCAGGTATAGTTCAGTGGAATTGTAAAGCAAGTGCAGCTGTTTGACAGAATCTCCTTTTTATCACTTTTTTAATTGTGAATTAAGATACTTCCCATGGTATGCCAGGCCAAAATGTGTATATGCAGTGGCCAAATGATCTTGTGGTACAAGGTACAGTGGCATTCTGAAGCTTAAATTAAATGCTATTATCCAATGCAACAACAAGGTAGAGCAGTTGTGACTGATCAAATGCTCACAACATAGCTGCCTGAAAGACAAAGAACTGGTACAGACGTTTGTTTCCATTTAATAGACAAAGCTGTGTTCACCATTTTCTTGCTTAAAACGAAAGGTTGTATGCACTTCCTGGGCATAGTGAAAATTGGTGAAGCGGATTTGAGAAATGTACAGTGGTGAGTTTAACTAACCAACTTATTTTTTTTTCTAGCATTTGCCAGTAAAGATCTTCATTTTTCTGGGAAGTGATTTTTGTCAAGTAACCTTCCCAGATATGAAGCTATTAGAAAATAGTGTAGCATGTTGCCTCAGTTCTCGGCTTCTTCTGATTTCCTCCATTTGCTGCCATTACATCTGTCTTCTCTGTACTGTTTCATTCCATGTATCTTAAGTTTTGCATTCCATTCCCCTATGCTTTGCTGAAGTTATTGTTCAGTGTCTGTAATACCACATTGTCCACATACAGCAACTTTGTTCTGTTCTCTCTGACCTGTTTGTTAATGCAGTCCATCACCAGTATGAACAGCAGTGTGCTCAGAGCTGAACCCTGATGCACACCCACTTTAACTGGGAACTTCTCTGTGAGACCAAACACTCTCTCTGTATTTGAGTCACGGGATCCTTGTATGTAGTCTGCACTAATTCTGACTTCAGACCACTGCAGAAATGCCTGAATCAGCTTTCTTGGAACCTTGTCATATGCTTTCTCCAAATGAAGGAATGCCTATGTGGTGCCTTTCCTCATATCTACCGTTTCAACTGTATGTCCCACTGCAAACATTTGGTCGGTTTTTATACTGCATCCTGATCTGACTCTGAACTGCTCATCTGCCATCTTACTTTTTAATGCTTTGCATAGTCACTTTTCAATCAGTCTCTCCAGAAATTTCATGCAGTCTGACAGGAATTTGGTAATGTCCCCTTTCCTTGTATATTAACACCAGTATATTTATTCTCCAGTTATCTATGATACGTCTTTCTCTCCATACTGGTATGAATACCTTCAGGAACCATTTTTCACTTATCGCACCAACATCTTAATTGTATCTGCTGTGTCTTCACCTGAGTGTACTACTTTCCCAGACTTCATTTTCTTTCGTGCTTGATGCTGTCTGTACTTTTTTGTAGGCTGTGTCTGAGTCAATACAGCCTCTGTGTGGTGGTGGTTTTCATACAGAAGCTACTGGAAGTACTCCTCCTTTCTGTTTTTCATGTCCTGTTAGCAGGTTGTTGGCATCTCTTACTAATGGTGAGAGACTTGTCTTTTATCTTTCTGTCTTTGCCTTGCAACCAGATAGTTTCTTTGTGCCATCTACTGAGTCACTTTCCAGAAGTTCGTAGTGCCTCTGATTTCTTGACCTTTGCTATTGCAACATTTCTCTTGGCCTCTGTTAGCCAACCAGTATTCATCTTAGCCTGGCCTGTATTTTCCATCTCCCTTATTCATCTGCTCCTAATTTTAATGACTTTTTACACTTCCGCATTCCATCTCCAGCTTTCCTTATGTACCTTGTTTCCATACTTGACTTGGTCACATACCTGTCCTGTGGTCCTCACATGTGTTGTGTTGAGGAGCTGCCATTCTTCTTCAGCTCAACATATTTCCTCCCCTTGAGGTGCTAGAACCTTGAGTAATTCCTTGAGATCTTGCACTTTCTCTTCAATCAGCTTCCAGGTCTTCAGCCTAGTCTCTGACCTTGGAGCTGTCTCTAACCACAACTTGCATCTGATTGTGTCGACCATTGGTTTATGCTTTGGGCTGACTATTTCACTGGGAATGACTTTGCAATCACTGATTCTACAGTGCCCTTTCCTTACTAGGAGAAAGTCTACCGGAGTTGCATGTTGGGCACTTAAATGCATTTACTATCTTGCATAAAAACTTTAAATCTGGCTATTTCATTGAAAACTGCATGGGAGAAACGGGTAACACTTGCACTGGGGAGGCTGTGAAGAAGTTTGTCTGACACAAAGATCTGCAGCGAGTTCAATAAAACTTCAGACTATTTGGCAGTGCCCCACAAATATTTTTATACACCAGACTGGTTGAACAAAATTTTCCCTTCCATGTCCAGTTGTTGCTGTAGATGTAGCTCACCAAGACAATGAACTGGCAACTTTCTTTAATTGTACGGAACCTAGGGATTATTGTATAGATATGTTAAAAGTTGTGATTTTTAAACTAGCTGAGAACAGAGTACAGCTGGACAAAGATTTTTCTCCTCAGTGCTATACCAGAATTGTATTTAGACAGTTCTAGAAGATCAGTTTCCTACCTTTCTGTTAGATGAGTAACATTACAGATGCAAGAACTGAAACAAAAGTAACTAGGAGGACCAGGTAGTAGTAGTATAGGGAGAACTAGAAAGCGAAAACATAGCCTCTATAGAAGGCATGGCTGGTAGCCCATAATTAAGTAGAGCAAGAGTCGAAGGTCAGTTGGCGAAAATAGTGCTACAAAATGAGAGGACAGTCAGGCAGTATTTGCACTTCTGCCCTGTAAAAGGCATCAGCCCAAGGAAGTAAGGAGGAAGAGGAGTAGTAGAGAGTTAGCAGAGATGAAACTGAGGCATCCATACAGTAGTAGAGTTCCCATGTGTAAATTACTCTTAGGTTAACAGAATATTATGATGATACAACAGGAAAAATGCAAAACAATGTGAAGAGGTATTGATACTTGAACAGTGAAAGCAAAGTAATGCAAGAACAAGTAGATTTTGTAAATGTGGGCTGCCTAATGCATATTAAAATGCACCATAAAGGGATACTAAATGAAATTTATGATGGTAAATATGGTGGTGGTAAAGTGTGTGTTTGTGTGTGTGTTTGTGTGTGTGTTTGTGTGTGTGTGTGTGTGTGTGTGTGTGTGTGTGTGTGTATGTGTGTGTGTTTTTGGGAAGGGTGCAGTTGTTCCTTTGCTGTTTGAGGGTAAGATCACAATCTAAGGGTGTATTTGTTTTCCATTTCTTTACTGGAAAAGCCCACTAGACACGTGTCCCTTTTCAGATCAACATGAGCCCACTATCTGGTTAAGTGACTTTCTTAGTAACACAGTAGGAAGGAGGTGGAAAGAATCCAACCCTGTGTACATGACAGAGCTCATTAACCGTTTACAGCTGCCTTTGTTAGTAATAGGCCTTGTATTATTCCTTAAACATTTTATGAGTGTCAACCCATTTTGGAGGTAAACAGTTGTCTGTGCAGAGAGAGAAAAACATACAAAAAAATCAGAAGTATGGGGCAGTCATCTGGAAAGAGTTCAGTAATGATGGTTCTAAATATATGGGTCTTGTACTTGCATCTTAGACTTGCAGCCGTTTGTGGGGTTGTTGGCATAATATTACCGAGTGTGAGGAGCCCCACACCCATATTTTTTTTCCATAGGTTGTATAGCCTGACCCACACACCTTTTTGTAGCTTCATGATACTATTATGTAGTTTGCAGCTCTGTAGCAATTTAGCTTTTCACTGTTATTGCTAACTGATGTTTTTTAGGCAGTATGTAGTGCTTTAAAAAAGTAAGGATCATAGAAAAAAGATGCAGGTAATAAAACTGTAGCAGAACATTTTTTGAGTGCACACTTTAACCTCAGGAGTGATCAGCCTGAGGTAATCTTGAGTGAGACACTTGGTGAGCCTCTGAGAAATATTTTCTAAATCGTTTTACTCTGATGATCCAAATAAAATGTGCGACTAACATTAACCTGTTGCTGTGTTCATCTAATACTATGCACACACTTTTGGGAAGGTGGAGAAAGTGATGCATTTTCCTTGCTGCTCATTTTAAAGCTGTTGCAGTAAATGCTTTGACTGGACTACTAATTCAAATAAGGAGTTATTATCCAGCTCCATTTTTGATCCTGTACGTGTATATAAAGGGTTCCTTGTGACTTGGAGAATTGATATATGCTGTAGAGTGGTGTGTGACAGATGAAAGGAAAAGCAGTTAACTTTGCCAGGAAGAAATACCAAAAATGGATTTTGATGAGTTTTGTGTACTGTTGAGTTTGTTTGTGATAGGATTACAGCCGGCCTGTACACAAGTGTAAATAAGTGCTATTTGTTCTTTTACCTTTTGAAAAAGTTGTATGCCTTGTTTTTGTAACTGAGCTAATACAGTGGCTTTCAGTGCTTGTGGGATCGTACTGACTGAACCGTAGTCACTTGCTAGTTTCTAACATTTTGCTTGGTCTTTCTTATGTTAATGTACATTTGTTGCTTTTTACAGGTAACATCATGGCAGAAGCTACAGGGCCCATTCCACTGCTGACAGTTTTATCCCGCAAACTGGAAGAGTTTCTCAATGAAGTGGATAATAACCACTTAGTATGGCTGCGAGAGATAGAAGAAGAGGCTAAGAGGATGTTTACAAGGTGAGAGAAATATTGTTCAAATCATAGTGCCTTAATGTGTAGGCATGCGTAATTTATCCCCTGTATTGTTGTAGTGGACTGGGAGTTTGTATAGTCAGGCGGCATCTACCTTGGCATTTGTGCTGAAGAATGGAATCCCCTGGGAAACTGTCAGAGGGACAACTTGATCAATTAATTCATCATAATCACCCCCCCCCCCCCTTTATTGCTTTCTGGCAGGAGTTCTTGTCCACTTGAATATTTGTATGGGACCTTTAAAACGTTTCATATCTATGTAACACGTGAGCATATGCTCACCCACCTACCTTCCATAGAATGGTATGCACTTTACTCGTGGAACATCTTGATGTGATTTTTGGCATTTGCTTAGACAAAGTTAACTGTTTGCCTAGGTGACATAACTGTTTAAAGCCTAGTTATAGTCTTACAGTAGTTGCTCTGAATAAGTGTTTACAGTTTGAATTTATTTACTATTATTTTTTGTTTTGATAAGTTGATGGCTGTGCATACCATCATAAGTTCTACATTGATTCTGGTAGGAAAGACTAAATTAGAACTGTTTGATATGTAGGCATGGTAGTTAGGACCAGGGCAAGTAGAATTTAGGGTAGGTTATACATTCCTACTTGCTTTTATCAAAAGATCTTGACACTGGCTGCTGGCTCTCTGGATTCCTGTTAACGGTTTTAGACTTTATTTTTTTATCTGATTATTTGTGGGCATGTGTAGGTTAGAGAGTACTGAATGTCTGTCACTACGGACTGTGATCACATTCTGTCTAAAGTATCTGAATCATTTTTTTTGGGGGGGAGGGCAAGCTTACCCTGCAGCTGCCATGCCGGGTATAGCATTTCACCACTCCTGTCTTAACTCCCAGGTTCAACACCCTGGAGGTTGAGATGTCAGTTTTTTTTTTTCCATCAAAGTCAAGGGAGTAATCTCTTAGTATGTTTCATTGGGAGAGTAGTGTGGAGAGCGAAAGCCTCACACACAGGGGTGCAGGGATTTGCCACTTGCAACCATGTCTTTCCTTTTTATACATTATATGGAATCGGGTGTAGTGTGGTTCATTTTTAGGGTATCGTTGAGATTTTGGCAGCTAAGATTCAATAATGTTTGCACTCTACTCTTCATAATATCTGTGGCTGATGTAGAAGGAGTTAGCATTAATTAGGTTAAACTCTGCAGTTGTGTTAAGACCATTTTTAATGAATTAACTAAATGGATACTAAGCCTTTCTTAAATATATTTTTATTGTTGCATACTAATAATAGGGAATTAGTGTTGCTGTTTTCTTCTGGCGAGAGAAGGAGCACAGGAACATTATTTTCTGGAGACTGCACTTCACAAGAAAGCCTAACAACTGCTTCAATTTGTATTTTGCTCCTAGTAAGAGAGGGAACAAAGTGCAGTGACTTCTGACTGTTTGTTTTTGATTGGACAGCAAGTGTCTGTGCCTGATTTGGTCTGGTTGCTATTCAAAGCATTTACCAGGAAAAGGCTACAACAAGCATCATCTGGACAAGACTGTGGATCCATCAAACAGGCTGTGGCCTGCTTCTCATGTTGGGATTGGCGATACTATTTTGCTTCCGGTGAGAAAATAAGCAAAGGAGCACTATCCCATCAGAGTGAAACTGTGGCGAGACCAGCGGCACTAACAGCCAGGCAATAGCCATTCACACAGCTCCCTCTCTTCATTATTCTTGACAAGCTAATTCTTGATCTGCTAAAATACTTAATCTGTAAATTTTCAGTGTCTGCTTATTAGTTTCCACTCAAGTATTTGGCGGTGTCCTGTATAGACAGACACCGACACCTTGAGTGACAATATTTCTGTAAAAGTACTATTGAAATTTCACCAATACCTAGTTGCGCAGGACAACTAGTTTGCAGTGACGAGCACTGTCCTTAGAGTTGCAAACTGGATACCGAGATTGCTTTTATATTTTCACTCCAGCTGTGTAATCAATAAAAAGGGTTTGTTGCCATGGATATGAATTTTCTACCATCTCCGTTACCAGCTTGGTGAATGCATCTAATTTTAATTTTCATGCTTATGTACTGTCTATGTAAATATAATTGCTGGTGTTCTACTCCTTTATAATTGCTTGTAATTGATCTGTGAAGCTTTTCTCCCCGGGCCTCTGCTGAAAATGGGCATGTATCCAGTCGTACTCTACTGGTCAACAAATGTAAAATAAATACGGACATCCTGAAGCAATGTAGAAATCTCTTAATGTTTACTTACACCTATTTAATTCTCAAAATTATATGGCATGTGAGATGCATTTACAAGGTCACTGGAGACACTCTCACATCAAAGTACTCCTAATGTCAATAAGGTTGTCAGTAGTACACACGCTGCATCCATCCCACACAATTCGAAGCAGACATATACACCCACATATGCTAAGGCACTTGAATGTAACCTTCCTAAACTCCAAAGACCTCCTAAACGCAGTACACATAAATACACCCAGCAGCCCTGAATGCACTCTTTCAAAGCAACACCAACACATACAGTCAAATCTCATGGAGACTCATGAGACACACTGATGTCCCTCTTACCAGGCTGAGTAAGGAGAAAGTCACTGTCAGTTGCTTAATACGGGCTAGGATCTGCCACATTACACACACACACAACTCTGGTCATTGGGCTGCAAGTACTGCAAGTATCAGTTATAATCCATGTGGATGTAAATGACCTGAGACATACCTCCCTAGACTGTATGAAGAGAGATGGCCTGGAGCTCTCGGAATGTGTGTCCCAGGCTAGTAAGAGCCTAGCATTGAGCAGAATTTTACCTTCTCCAAGGATGATGGCACACTACGAACAAAAGATGATTCTTTAATAATTGGCTTAGTTTCAGGTGTCATTCTATGGGGTGCAATATTTGTCAGCATGGAAGGAGATGGTTAGCAAACCAAGCTGCTTTACTAGGGATGGTCTGCACCTCTTCCCCTCTAGGCTTTTGAATATTTGCTAAAACCTTCTTTCCCCATAGTGCCATTTATAGGCAATATCAAACTGAAAGTACTTCCGACATAGTAAATCCAAACCAAGAAAATCTAAAAGTGTTACTGCTCAATGCTAGGAGTCTAAACCAAAAAACTCCACTCCCTAGAAACTGTCTTCACCATAGAGAATGCTGATGTCTGTGTAGTCACTGAGTCATGGTTTAAATTCGCAGAGAGCACACACAGTGCAAGGTTATAATGCCTTCCACACATTTAGACCAGCTACTACATGGACTGAGACTAAAGGTGTCTCAATTTACATTAAAAATGTACCTTAAGGCTGGTCAAACAGGACAATGCACTAGAGCTACTCCATGTTCAAATCACCATAGGCAAAATCTAATACCACTTTCTTGCAAGCTATAGGCCCCCCTCTATGACCCAGGAAACCCATACCATGTAGTTAAACTTATTAGAGACACTCGCCATGCAACCCAATACCATATTTGTGGGTGACTTTAATTACCCACTGTTAACTGCGAATCCTATATGACGCCAAACTCCCTGGACCAGATTCAGTACACTAACCACTGGTGCAACCATACTGGAGCTGGTCCTCACAAATATGGGAGTGCTGCACATCCGTGTAGTGTCTTCCCTCATAAGGTCAGATCACAAAATTATTTCCTTTGAAGTAAAAGTAAAAACCTGGACCCCCAGCTGACCCTGGAATATTTAGGAACTGCTGTAAGGCTGACTTCCTGCTATTAAGTGATAAACCTGGCAAAATTTCAAGCCCCCCCCCACCCCCCCCACACACACACACATAAACCCTGAGAACATTGCCTATGCAGAACTGTTCACAGAAACCTTATACAAGCATGTTAACAGCTGTATAGAGGCAGCTTTACCCACCAGGAAAAAGTATAGAACTAACTCGAAAAAAACAAGCCACTCTGATGGAATATCAAAATCAAAAGTATGTATAACAGGAGGAAGACAATCTTGGCAAAGATTAGGAGGTGAAGCACCCAGCAGAGTAAAAGCATTCTTGCCAAATTAAGAAAACCACTCTGAGGACAAAAAGTCTACCAAAGCCAAATTTGAGAAATTTGGCCTTCTACTCAAAGGACAACCACAGGGCATGCTTTTAGCTGTGTCCGTAACCTCAAAGGCAATGCACAATTGTGTGCAGAACTCATTGTAAGTGGAGCCACCTATACTGAGCCAGAAGAAATAGCAAACCTACTAGCCAACAAATTTGGCTCCAACTTTACCCCTTTCTCCCCCATCAATCTTCTCTCTTGAAATACCATCAAATATCTCCCCGTGGAAGAGGTCCTTGATGCTCTCTCTAAGGCCAAGAACACTACATAAATGGGCCCAGACAGTATCTTACAATGCCTTCTAAACAGCATGAAACATGACCTATCAGGTCTTCTTGAATTGCTAGTTTAACTGTAGCCTCCAAACAGGTTTTTGTGCCTCATAAGTGGAGAACAGCAGCAGTTGTCCCTCTGTACAAATGTGGGCCATATACAGACCCTGGAAACTACATACCCATAAGTCTCACTAGTCTTGTATGCAAAGCCATTGAAACAATTATGGAAATTATCAATAATGATATAGTAAACCTGCAGACACTGGACCCAACCCAGCTTGGTTTCAAGGCAGGCCATGCCTACTCAACCTGGTGGACTTGGAGAAGGTCTTCAAAGCAGTGGATGAGGGCAAAAATGATTCCCACTACCTACTATGACCTGACCAAGGCATTTGACATAATGCACACTTGGGCATTGTTGACCAACTCAAGAGGTCTGGTACAAACCTATATGTCACCCATTGGATCAACTGGCTCACAGACAGGGCCCAGGAAGTTAGAATGGGTAGAGTCTACATCTACAAAGAGGCTGGTCATAAGTGGAGTCCCTTTGGAATTGGTCCTTGGATCGCTCCTTTTTGGCATTTACTTCTCTGTAGTCAAGGCCAATGTCAGTGGTTTCTGGCTGGCTAAATTTGCAGATTGTAAATTAGGAGCTGTCATTGAATCCCACACCAACACACATGTTATCTAGGAAGGGATGCACAGACAACTAGTGTCCAAGTTGTGGACTAAAACTAAATGCCAAGAAATGCATAATAGTATCCTTCAAGAAGTCATCTGCTGCTCGTAACTATTGCATTGACAACACACCCCTTAAAGTTGACCCAGTAATCGGGTACTTAAGGACACAGAGACCACAGTCTAGCCTGTGACCATCACATGTCTACAGTAGTGAGGAAATCCTTCTATGTTGCACAACTTATAAAGGTTATAGTATCTTGGTCTAAGGAAGTCATTGTTCCAATGTGTTCGACATTCATCAGAACTACCATTGAGTACAGTGCCCTCTTTGGTATGTACTTAACCAGGCATATCCATCAAATGGAACATCCTCTGAGGTTCCTCGTTAAAGGAATACAGGGCGTAAGTAAAATGTCCTATGCAGACTGCCTGAAGGCCCTATCCCTGTATTCTGTCTCCTACAGGCTGTTAAAGGGAGATCTATGTCTGGCAGTACAGGGCATTGTCAGACCCCACTCTGATGGACCTCCTGCATATCCACAAAACAAACGGCACCAGAATTACCTGTTCTAAAGACTTAAACCTTGCCTGTGATATAAATTGAACCTGCTGCAGAGACAAGTATGTGTCTTATAGACTACTCTGTCTCTGGAACAGGCTCCCCATCCATGTGAAGCAGAGTTCCTCCCTAATCCAATTAAAGTGTAACCTGTACACTTGGATGGGAACAGGAAATTCATCCCTGGCTTGGCACCTATGTCTCTAATGGGCTTGGGCAACCTGTAAATGGTTTCATCTCCCAGGCCCCTGCTTACACTTATCAAGGGTTCCAGAACTTGTCAGAGATTTGGGATGCATGGCTAGGCTGAAAAAGGCCCTAGTGGTCATTAGCCTAGTATGCACCTATGAACTACCTTTAAGTTTTAATTTGTATTGATTTTATCTGTATTGCATCCCTTTGGCTATAGCAATTCCCAAATGCATGATCATGATGTTTGGACAACTAGCTTATTTCTGCTTCTACATGAGATGGGTCTTAAAGCGAAGATGGTCTCTTCAGTCTGTTGTACTCTGTCACAGTGAACCTTCTGGACTCTTGCCTTTTCCATGTTTAGGACCTAACATTTATCTAATATTCTGATTTAAGGATTGGTTTAGTTTTTTCTACCCCCAAGATGGACTGCTATCTTTCAGCTAGGTGGTTTGTGTCATTGTGCATTTCCAGGCAATGTTGACAAGCTTTTACTATAAAGCTTTTATAATTGGTGGCAGAATTAAGCTACTTGGTCTTGCATGCCAAGTTCTACCTGAGAGCTGTTCATTGGACTGGAGTCAACTGGTCTCAGGTTTTTCACTCCCTCACCTCCTTCGAGATCATGTTCAAAGTGACAGACAAAAATAATTAAGTCGTACCATTTTCATGATCACATCATTGTACTTGTGATCACTAATTTACTGTAAAATTGTCTTTTCTTTAACATTAACTTTTAAAATGTACCTCTAATACCTGAAAACTGGAGATTGTAAACCTGTCTTAGTATGTTGTGATGGTAGCACAGTAATTATGGAAGCGCATCTTAATTTCAAGTTATCTGCCAAGATATTAACTGAATTAAGTTTGGTGTAAAACTTAAATGCTTCAGAATTGTTTAACTGTGCTATTTCATGGGTTTTTCTTTTTTGTGTGTGTGGGGGTGGGGGGGGGGGCATTCCAACCAATTAAGGAAATCTTAGCTCCTCTGTGTGGCCATCAAAAGACATCATTAAAGTAAGCCAACTGTCCGTATTGAGAGAATGTGATGGCAGACAACTCTGTCTACAGTTCCTTCCACTGTTGATACTTTCAAAAGTTGCATTTTAATGTCAAAGGTATGGAGCGTGTCATATATTTTTACAGTCAATTAGTGATCACAAGTACAACAATATGATTTTGAAAACTGAGTTGTCATTTTTTTTGTTGGTAGCTTTGAACATGATTTTCAGCCCCTTTCTTTCTGACATTCTTCACTCACTCCCACTTTCCTATCAGACCATTAATATAGGTAACCAGAATGGTCAAGACCAAGGTCATTCTAATTGCTTTCTCTTGCCATTAAGTTTTTTTAACACCTTTATTGAAATATTACTTGTGATGGAGGCCAACTTACATTTATATTAAAGAAAACAAACCATATTAACATGTTCACAGTTAAAGCCTTGTGCATCACATGTATTCTTATGTCTTGGTTCCCTTTACTATAGCCCTTCCTCCTACAACTCGCACTAAAGCTGTGACCTATCAAGATGCATGCCCTTCCAATATTTTCCCCTAGAGTTTGCATGCTGCCATGACTAAAGTTAATAACTGGCCTTCTGTAGTTCTTTAAGGAGAACCATGCCCACATACTCAAACATGTTTATTTCATCATGGTTTGGTGTTTCCTACATTTTAACACCCCTCTGGGAGTATTCACAGATTTTTGTATATTTTTATATGCAATTTCTGAGTCTGACCACACAGGGTCTGGCATCCTGACGTAATTGATTGTTTAGTCTGAATCTAGGTATCCCACAATGCGGTGCTTGTCTGAAAAAAAAAACATTACATCACGCAGGCCTCTTTCTAAAGCTCCTGTCACTGCATTGGTTTTTACATGCATACACTGCTATCTTTCAGTCATTTAGTTTCAAGTAACATTTCATGCTGTTCAATGACTACTTAAAAACCTGTGCAAATGCCACAGAACAGAAAGTGCTTTTTACTGCTGCTGCTTTTTAGAATGGTTAAATTGCAGTCTTTTGTGAAGCCTGTCTTGTACTATGACTCCTCTGCCATCCCCCTTAGCACCCAATTTCCCTAGCTATCTGTGCCAAGGTTAATTTGAGCTGTTACCTGCTGTGTTCGACAGCTCACAGCAGGAGACTTGTACTGTGTCCTTGCTGTAGCCTTTATTTCTGTATGAGTAGGGGAAGTACCAGGGAGCTGTGACATCACAGCATGGGTGGGTTTTTAGGATGGTAGTGGTGATGTCAGTTTAGGGAGAGAAATGGCCAGAAAACTACCTGCATTCAGTGGCCTTTATGACATCAGTGAATTGGAGACTGTAGCAAGATTTTTCAGGGCGGGACAAAAGTTTTTTTTGAAAGTGAAAACACCAAAGTATAGTAAGGTACTGTTCAAGTGGAGAGAAAGTCAATTTAAATATTTTTAAATGTATTTATTCATAGCAGGGACAGTAAATGGAGAGAATAAAAGAGAGAAGTTGAGCATTTAATAATAGAATCCCATTGTTGTCCTTAAGTGCCAAGGTTCTTCAGATAGCAGTCATAGTTGTTCTCAGTGCCAGTCTGCTTGAAAGAACATCTAAGAGAAATGGGTTCTCTTTATTTCGGTTGCTTGTAAGGATTTTAGAAACGTTCTGGAGTATCTGTATTTGTCTATTGGGGTTCATACAACACCCATTTCTAATTTATTTTTTGCTGCACAAAATCCCACTTTGGTGGCATCCTTGAAGGTTTGCAGAGTGTGATTGGTAGGAAAGTTAAAGTTGACAGGCCCAGTTCCTTCATAGGATATTCAGACTGGAGAAACTAACTCATTTCCCCCATTGAAACTGTTACTTTTTTTTTTTTTGTTTTCTTCACTTTCTTTGCCATACAAAGAAATGGATCAAATCACTTCAGAATGACTCTTGTAAGTCATGGATTTTTTTTCATATTGTTGTATCTGCACTAGTAAAGTATGTTTTCTTACAATTCTTTTGAAGTTTTCTCCTGGTTTTAGAGTATAAAATTGTTTGAGTTATGTGTTTTATTGTGGCTTGTATTGTTACTTGGGAGATTTTTCTTTAGACCTTCACTGAAAACAGGCAAGCATTAAAATCAACACCGACATCCTGGTAATTAAAACTGAGCCTACAGCCTTGACTGACCTAAATTTTCTTGTGGCAAACCCTTTTTCTTAGTGGCTCTTAGTTTTGCAAAGAGGCTATCGGGAAATGCTGGTGTTATGATCAAACCCCATATCTGATTTCCCCAAGGAGGGATGTAGCAGACTAATCTGTCCCTTGTGCACAAAATTGCTTCTGAAGATAAGGTGATGGAGTAGGTAAACTCTGAGTATCAACTGCTGTCTAACATTTTATTTTTGTGATAGAAAGTGTACATTTTTTGTGAAATGCATTATTTTAAGTTAGGAAAAACATGTATGACTGACATCTGACTTTTAATCATGAAACAGATGATGCCCATAAGGTCTGAGGTTACTATTTTTTCAAACGGAATCGACAAAGAGACAGTTGTATGAAGATGTTATGGCATTTGCTAACCATACAAGTATAGAGTATACAAGACTTTTTAATGATTCACAGCAGCAAATTCATTCATTCCCTAAGAGGAAAACCTTGAGAATACTAGTAAGCAATTAGAAGCAATGTCTGGTAACAGACAATATAATGAGAAAATTGATGCCATTATTGTGAGCATTAATAAACAAACAAAGATTGAAACAATTGCCCACACCCCCCCATTAAGGAAACCATGGTAAAAGATTTCTCCAAAGCCAACTTCATGCTTCTTAAGACCGAAGTAGTGAACTTCATGACACCCATGCAGATGGACAATACAGTTACGACTACTGAATCCTACACAATTGCACTTTATAAGCACTTACATGAGTGCATGGATCGTGCTATCCCAAACAAAACCAAGAGGCTATCCTCCAAAAAAAGGAAGCCAATCTGGTGGTCCCCTGCCATAAACAAACTGTACAACAGAAGGAAAAAACAGTTGCAAAAGAGAGTAAAATCCCATGAGTGGAGGAGCTCCCTGGTCAGCCTCCGTAAGAAGCTGCGATCCCTGATAAAATCCTCCAAAGCTAGTTAAGAAAAGAAAATTGCCACTGATTCTAAAGACAACCACAAAGTATTCTATAGCTATGTCAAGATTCTCAATGGCAACACTCAGATCTGCTCTAAGTTACAGCACAATGGCACTAAATATACAAACCCAACTGATATTGCCAACATCCTGGCAGATAGGTTCACTGCTAACTTTACCCCCCCTCTCACCCCCTAAAGAGCCCATCTCTATACCAGAAGAATGTTCCTGTAATCACGGCTGCACAGGTAAAAACCACACACTCCAAAGCCAAGAAAACAGCATCCATGGAACCAGACAACATCCCAGACTGCGTTCTACACTAACTACAGAACGAACTGGCACCCCACCAAAGTACCATGTTTGATCATAGCCTCACCTCAGGCTTTGTGCCTGCTGAATGGTGCACAGCGACGGTTATCCCACTCCACAAGGGGGGAGCCAGCACGGACCCCGAGAACTACCACCCCATTAGCCTGACGAGCCTGGTCTGCAAGGCCATGGAACGTATCATCATGGAACTTATAAACAAAGACATTGGTAATCTCCAAACTCTGGACCCCACCCAGTTCGGGTTTGTAAAAGGCAGATCATGTCTCCTAAACCTGATAGATGATTTTGAAGCAGTCACCAAAGCCGTAGACAAGGGTAAGGTGGTTCACACAGCCTATCTCTTGCAAAGGCTTTCAACACCATCCCCCACTTTGGAATTAGATTAACTCACTAAACTAGGTATAAATCCCTATGTCACAAATGGGTTGCCAACTGGGTCACTGACAGAACCCACTCTGTGAAAATAGCAGACTCCAAATCCGACTTCAGACCAGTGACAACTGGAGTACCACAGGGTTCAGTTCTGGGTCCTCTCCTGTTAGCATGTACTTCAGAGAAGTAGATACCAAACGCAGAAGGTCTTTGGCTAACTAAGTTCGCAGATGACTGCAAACTAGGAGCCATAATCAAAACTCCTAAGGATGTGGGCATCCTACAAAAGGGCCTCACTGAGACAGATGCCTGGTGTCAAAGCCATGGCCTCAAGCTCAGTGTCAAAGCCATGGCCTCAAGCTCAGTGCCAAAAAGTGCATTATCATCCCATTTGGTAAAAACTCTGTACCCATGAACTACAACATGGCGATAGTATACTTAACACGAAAAGTGTGGAGAGACCTTGGGACACAGGTGGACAGTAGTCTCTACTTTGATAATCACATCGCCACAGTAGTCAGGAAATCCTTCTGTGGCACACCTCATCACAAAAGGTTTCTCATCCAGAAAAAAAGAGGTCATTGTTCCCTTCTACTTATTAGACCCATTATAGAGTAAAACGCCCCTTTTGGTATGTACCTCACAAGACATCTACAACAACTGGAAAGGCAGCAGAAATGCCTCACAAAGACGATTACCGACCGCAAACAGATGCCCTACGCAGACAGTCTCAAACTCCAGCTTTACTTGGTTGCATATCGCCTACTCGGAGGAGATCTCTGCGTAACATACAAAGCTATGTCAAACCCAGAGCTGTTGGACATGCTCCACTTAAAGAAATCCCAATCCCTCCGAGCTACACGCTCTAGGGACCTAAACCTTTTTACCACAATAAACAGAACTTGCCGGAGGGATAGATTCCTATCTCGGAGACTTCCCGTACTCTGGAATAAACTACCTGTCTATATCAAACAAAGCTCCTCATTGACACTCTTCAAGAAAAATCTTGATTGGATGGGAAATAGGAAATTCACCCCAGGGATCACCTCTGTGGCTCTGCTCGACAGTGGCACAGGAAAATAATTTTCTTGGGTGGCAAAAGCCAGGGTACCATTTTGGCTGTGCTTATATAGGCCCCAGGGCCGATAGCCTAGTACCTACCTGTGAACCTATAAATGGACATCGAATGTACAAAATTCACTGTACAATAGAAAATATAATAAGCGGAAAATACCAGTGTAAAAATTCCAGTAGAAGACCTTTAACTAATCAGAATGAAGCTTAAGTGTTTTAGAGAACCTGTTGGAAATTAGCAGGCAAAGACCCAAGCAGCAGATGTAGGAAGAAATACGATTGGACAATCCTGAGAATAATAAATTTGTCATGTCTGCCAAAACAGCAGAACTGATAGGAGAAAAAGAAATGAGATAGTATACCCGTGAAACATAGCAGAGTCCAGAAACCTGCAACAGTATAAGCAGGATCAGACCGGACAACATACGACTCAACTGAATCCCAACAATTGGAGCATAATGACCAATACTGCCTCAGAAGTTCCATAACCCCCCCCAAACAGACCCATAGGCATACACCCCTGTGGCAATTGCGTGGTCTGCCCCTACATACACACAGGTGACCACTTCAACTTCCAACACAGTGGCTACACAGTTAGAATCAATAAAGACCATGACTGCCACTCGACCCTGGTGATCTACGCAGCCTACTGCACAAATTGCCCTTCCTTCTACATCGGCAAACCTATATCTGACAGAGTAAAGGAGCACCTAGGAGCCATTGGGTCTGGAGACTGACGCAACGCTGTCAGCAGGCATAGCACAGCCTGCAACAACTTCACCAAGTTTTCTATTCCTGTTAGTTGAACAAATTGGTCCATTTTACGGAGACTACAACACTCTCCTTGAACTAAAAGAGCTTAAATGGCAGCTGCTTCTATATGCCGACT